>NW_010509638.1:33602-35884 GCF_000687285.1 Phaethon lepturus
AGGGCCCAGGCGCATCTGGAGTTGAACTTGGCAAGGGATGCAAAGAACAATAAGAAGGGCTTCTACAGGTACATTAGCCAGAAAAGAAAGGTCAAAGAATGTGTACCCCCCTTGATGAGCAAGACTGGCAGACTGCTAACAACAGATGAGGAGAAGGCTGAGGTACTCAACAACTTCTTTGCCTCAGTCTTCACTGACAGTCTCTCTTCCCACACCTCTCGAGGGAATAGACTGCAAGATGGGGACTGGAGGAGCAAAGTTCCTCGCACTGTAAGAGAAGATCAGGAAAGGTCAAAGAATGTGTACCCCCCTTGATGAGCAAGACTGGCAGACTGCTAACAACAGATGAGGAGAAGGCTGAGGTACTCAACAACTTCTTTGCCTCAGTCTTCACTGACAGTCTCTCTTCCCACACCTCTCGAGGGAATAGACTGCAAGATGGGGACTGGAGGAGCAAAGTTCCTCGCACTGTAAGAGAAGATCAGGTCCGAGACCACGTGAGGAAACTGAACATGCACAAGCCTACAGGACCTGACAAGATGCATCCCAGAATCCTGAGGGAATTGGCTGATGTAGTTGCCAAGCCACTCTCCGTTGTACTTGAAAAGTCCTGGCAGTCAAGTGTAGTCCGTGGAGACTGGAAAAAGGGAAACATTGCACCCATTTTAAAAAAAGGTAGCAAGGAGGACCCTGGGAACTACCGACCCGTCAGCCTCACTTCTGTGCCAGGAAAGATCATGGAACAGATCCTCCTAGAAGCTATGCTAAGGCACATGAAGGACAGGGAGGTGACTGGAGTCAGCCAGCATGGTATCACCAAGGGCAAGTCCTGCCTGACAAACCTAGTGGCCTTCTGTGATGCAGTGACCACATCAGTGGACAAAGAAAGAGCTATGCATATTGTCTATCTGGACTTCCATATGGCTTTTGACACAGTGTCCCCGACAACATCCTTCTCTCTAAATTGAAGAGAGATGGATTTGATGGGTGGACTATTCAGTGGATGAAAAATTGGTTGGATGATCACATCCAGAGGGTAGTGATCAATGGCTCAATGTCCAGATGGAGATCGGTGATGAGTGGTGTCCCTCAGGAGTCTTTTAATATCTTCATCAATGACCTAGGCAGTGGGATCAAGTGCACCCTTAGCAAATTTGCAGGTGACACCAAGCTGAGTGTTGCAGTTCACACACTTGAGGGATGGAGTGCCATCCAGAGGGACCTGGACAAGCTCAAGGAATGGGCCTGTGTGAACCTCATGAAGTTCAACAAGGCCAAGTGCAGGGTCCTGCATCTGGGTCGGGGCAACCCCTGGTATTGATCCAGGCTGGGGGATGAAGATGTGAGAGACTGAATCGTAAAACATTTGTCTCGGAGATTGAGGACAGCCCTGCCGAGAAGAACTTGTACTTCTGGTGGGTATTGGTGGGTGAAAAGCTGGACATGAGCCAGCAATGTGCGCTCGCAGCCCAGAAGGCCAACCGTATCCTGGGCTGCATCCCAAGAAGCGTGGCCAGCAGGTTGAGGGAGGTGATTCTGCCCTTCTACTCCACCCTGGTGAGACCCCACCTGGAGTCCTGCATCCAGCCCTGGAGCCCTCAGCACATGAAAGACATGGACCTGTTGGAGAGGGTCCAGAGGAGGGCTACAAAAATGATCAGAGGGATGGAACACCTCTCCTATGAAGAAAGGCTGAGAGAGTTGGGGTTGTTCAGCCTGGAGAAGGCTGAGAAGGCTCTGGGAAGACCATTTTGCAGCCTTCCAGTACTTTAAGGGGGCTTAGAAGAAAGATGGGGACAGGCTTTTTAGCAGGGCTTGTTGCAATAGGACAGGGGGTAACGGTTTCACACTGAAAGAGGGAAGGTTTAGACTAGATCTAAGGAAGAAACCTTTCACAATGTGGGTGGTGAAACCCTGGCACAGGTTGCCCAGAGAGGTGCTAGATGCCACATCCTTGGACACAGTTAAGGTCAGGTTGGATGGGGCTCTGAGCAACCTGCTCTAGTGGAAGATGTCCCTGCTTATTGCACGGGGGGTTGGACTACATGACCTTTAAAAGTCCCTTCCAACCCGTTCTACTCTATGATTCTCCTCCCCGCTGCAATGGGAGTAAACTTGTAGGGAACATATGACTGGTAAATTGTGACAATGTGAATTTGAATTTCTCTGTTGAATGACCGGCAATATAAACCTGGGTGATACATTTGTACTGTGTAGTCAGAACAGGCTTTTGTAGTGTTCAGTGGTGCTAGCCTCTACTTTGGAGCATGTTTACATTGTAG
>NW_010509638.1:35913-55926 GCF_000687285.1 Phaethon lepturus
AGGATATTTCCCTTTAATGTCTTCCTAGCATGAATGTCTAAAGCACAGAATATTTTCTTCCCTCCTGTACCCCTCTCCCCAATGTTTTAACAACAAACCATGCTTAGAAACAGCAACATCACTTTCTAAGATTAATAGTTTTAATTAAACTTCAGGTGAAGCTTCTTCTGACTTTAAAGGATAAATAAAATCATTTGAGAAACTAAGGCATTTCTGAGGAAAGCACAGGATGATATCTCCCTTGCTGCCAGTTAAAGCAACGTAGTTCTTTACATTTGGGAAGATAAATTGAAGGTCTTTTAGGCTTAGCTTTGTTGTTGTCATCTTGATGCTGTATGAAATTGGAGGATGGTTAAGACTTTCATATCTTTAGGAAGTCATGAAAGTGCACTTCCCTTATTTCTCCGTCTGTGCATACTCTGTGTTCCATGGAGGAGACCTGCCGCGTGGCAGTCCTGTTGCTGGCTGTGCGTAGGTGAGTACCTAGGGTCCTCAGACCTAGTAAATCGGTTCAACGCCGCTTTTGGGTACACCCAAGCTCTCATTCATTAGACTGCAGGCACTGGTGTGGAAGGCCTTCAGACCAGCCCCCAGACTGTTAGAGGTGCAGGTCGGAGTGTGAGATGCATTCCGGTTCTTGTTCAGACCCGTCTGCTTTGCAGCGAAGATGCGGGGAAAAGAGCTGAAGCGTTGGCAGCTGAGAGCAGTAGTACAGCAGGCATACAGCCCTCCCTCCCACCCTGGGCTAGGATAAAGCCTGTCAGCGCAGCCAGCCATGGAGCGCGCCATGCAGGAAACAGTGTGTAAGCCCGCTGTGGTGGAGCTTTGCAGTTGCTCATCAGCTGCAGAGGTGGCAGTGGCCTGATAACTGTGCAGTGAAGATGCATACTCTGGCTTCTGACTGATCGTTGAGACACTTAAAAAAATTTTCTCTCCCTTTCATGAAGATTTTGAGCCTCTTTGGTAATACAGTTTTATTCAAAGGGGCAGGAGTCAGCATTAGAGAGGGATTTCTTTATAAGGAATTAATCCATAATAAAACTTCGCACCTGATACATGCATAAGCTTTCTAATGTTCTCTCTTGAGTGTCTCAAGCATCTATTTCAAGTTAGTCGTCAATTACAGAAATTATGTCACTTCCTCTAGACTATTTGCTGCTTCCTTTCAATTAGTGGAGCCAGTTCAAAGGATTTTAAAAGGATGGTGACATTGCTCTGACTTTATGATTCCAAATACTAGGATTTGGGTAAGTTGTTAGCCTGAGTCTGATGCCTGAGAATAAATGCTCCACCCACAAGAATAAACTTGGCTGATCTCAGTCCCACTGCAAACACTTTTTGTTCTGGGTGCATTCAGCTTGTTTGCATTTTGTAATGGGAGCAACTGTGTTAAATACCTTTATCGGCATGTCTGCTTGGTGCACAAGACCTGATGGTTTTGGAGAGACTGCCAGACTGAATCATTGATGTAGCAATAATATTTTATAATACTGCAAGATAGTTGTTCCCTTGACTCATTACCATTTTCAAGAGCAAAGTCTAGCTAGAGAGTAATATGCTGCCAGGTAGTGTCTACCTACTTATCGGAAGCAGCAATGCCGTTCTTCTAGCAGAACTATAGTTTGCGAAAAAATCATGACATCTTTTGGAATATTTCATGGCATGATAGTTGGCACTTGTGACTAAGGGGCTTTTTTTGTTGCGGAGGTATGGTTGACTGGGTATATTCTTAGTCTGTTTTATTGGTCCTTTTAAGTAGGAGTTGTAAAGAGCAGCTTTTGCCCAATTAGTATCAGAATGGGCTCTCAGTAAAGAACAGGTCTTACTACTGCTTGTGCAGCTTTCCCCCGAGAACTGGAAAAATGCTAGCTGCTGCTCTTCTACCTTCCAACACTGAGAACAAAATCTCATGCTAATTTTTGCAGGCTTCCTAAAAGTGTGTTTTGACTCCTGCCATAATATTTAATGAAAGGCTGTCATGTCATGTGAAAGGTCTAAATCTGTGTAAGATTTAACCCCAAGAGCATTTTACACCTTTAAAGCTAGAGTTAGTTCTTCACTCTTACCCAGCTGTTTCTCCATTGCAGCTGAGCTGTTTCCATAGCTATAGTAATTTATTGCATATCTTTCAGTTCATAGATGGGGGCAGGAGGAAAAAAAATGGAGGGGGGGAAACAGTTGAAATTACTACAGGTGGTGTTACACTTGATGAAATGCTTTGATAATGGCACTTACGGGCAAAGAATCAACTGATACAGTGTCGCTTGGTTGCGTGGGACTTTAGCAATACCTTGTTTCTGAGGTGATGGCATTGGGTGTTCAGGTTGCCTTCGCAATGCCACGCAACTTCCAGCAAACAGGTTCTTTCGAACAGATTACTTCATTGTCATCATTTGCAAATTACCATCTCTGACCTCATTTGCATAATTTCTCCCACATACACTTAATTGTTCTGTTGTCAGAAGTCAAATTGCGCAAGGTGATCTCTCCTACAAGGTAACTAAAGCTACGTCTTTTGTACAACTTGAACCTAGGTACAGATTTTTAAAAGTTTTTTTCTTTTATTCTCCGAGTTTAGATTAAAAAAACCAACTTTCCTTACTCTAGTAGTTCAGACAGAATCAGCTGGCAGAGAGGTTACATGCAGTTGGCAAGGGTTTATCTTTCACAGAACTCTCAAGTCTCAGTATTTGAGTTTCTCCTTTCAGATCTGGTACCCTTTGCTTTTCCTAAAATAAGGGAAGCGGTGGAGGCCTAAACTGGGGGTACTAAATTGGAGAAACTGGCTTTGGGGGGCAAAAATGGCTTCTTTGTAGGCGTAACTTCATCATCACTCTTGACTGAATTGAAAAGTTGACTCTTTCTATAAAATCATAGGATGATAGAAGGGTAAAGGAGGACTTACATGTACAACTGACAACTTTGTAGACAGATTTTTTTTTTTCTGCAACTTGCAAGCTAATTAATTGCCTAGTAGACTGTACTGTTTTCTGAAAGTTCATACGCTGTCATAGAAAACTGTCAATGCAAGGCACAGTTTTGGTGAACTGGTGCACTAATTAGGATCTGTCATAAAGCATCTTTGGCAGACTCCTTGAATTTCTTTTTTTCTTAATCACTGTTGTTGCCCAAAGTTAACCATTTGGACATAGCAGGACCACCTTCTGCACAAAAGGGAGTCTGTATCTCAGACTGATTCTAAGATATGTTCAGTTGCTTTTTGTGAGCAAGGGTCATCAAGAAAACACTGATTAACCTCTAAATCTTTGCAAGCATTTTGGGGAGCTGGAGACTCTCTGCTATAAGAGAAGGGCTGGAAGGGCTTTCTGCAGCTCGTAGAGCTGTCCGTGTGATAAATTGTACAGTAAATGCACGTGAGCTGAGCCTGTAGCAACGCACTAGAGCTTTGTTGGTGGGACTCCCTGAGGATCCCAGGCTTGCTAGACACAATTCATCTCAAGCCTCCATAGGATTTATCCTGCTAACCATAAACTCGGATCAGAAAAGATCTGGAGCTGGTAGCAGGGAGACTGTTCTCTCCGAAATCAATGCCTCTTTTTAGGCTTAGGCATTGAGAGGGAAACTAGCCCTTAATGACCACTTGAGGGCGTGGTGGAGGTGGTAGGGCAGAAAGCTGTTAAGCTTATTGTGGTACAGCTGTGTGACCTTCTTTCTATTAGAGTGTACTTCTTACCAGGGGCTGAAGTGGAAGCCTTTGAAATGCATCTGTCAGGTAATGCTGAATGCGATAGGAAGTGTCCTGCCTTCCTGGATGTTTATTCTTTGGATGATAACAAGTAGTACCACTGGTCAATAAGCAGCTCAGATGGTGGTTGCTTGTTTAGCCGTGCTACAGGGTTAAAGAACTTTTGGGATAGTAGTGCAATATAAAGGGAAGATGTGAAGGCTTGCTTTTTTTTAAATGCAAACAATTGTCTTCCCTGGAGAAGAAGGTTAAATTCTGGATAGAAGCCAAAATTGAAGTACTTAGGTTCTCATAATTAAGTTGTTGAATAGGAAATGCCCTTGTTGCCTTAATCCATTTTTTAAAATGGCATAGCTGAGGAGGTTATGAAGGATTTGCTTTAGGAGAAATAAGGTTCTTAAAAATAGGAATCAATTTTTGACTTGAATAAGGCAGTGAGAGAAAAGTAGTAGGAAATAACTAGGGAGAGAATAGTAAGTAAATAACCAAGATGAAGTGAAAAAAGCTTTAATCTGTTCAATATAATTTGAAATAAAAGATTGGGTTCAGTAAACTTTGTTCTGATGTGACACTCATTAAAAATGAGTCTTTCCAATTACTTCAGTGGAAGCCAGACTGATTTTTTTTTTTCTTATTGTTAGATATTTAAATAAACTGGAAAATGGAAGGCAACAGAAGAAGATAAGCTGTGTTTACTTGTCTTCAGAGGGACTCTTGCCTAGTTTGGAGTACTTAGATAGTAACCTTGGGGTTAGTGTATGGAGAGATGATAAAAAATTGAGCTCCATGTTAGTGGATTCTTGCTCTGTTGCTGTTTCACGGTCTTGAGTTTATTGACCCTTGGGCACCTACACCTGCGTTTAGCAGAGACATTCAAATTGCCATTGTAGTTGGTGATAGCCTAGTAAATTTGGTCTGTGGAGTCTGGAGTGTGAGTGCCTGACCAGATGTCGGCTAGATGAAAGGCACTCTGCGATATAACTGTGTTTCTGCTGTGGGAATTTGAATTCTTCAGTCAGACTCATTTCAGGGGGAAAGAACAGAAAGCTGTCTGGGAATGGGACAGGGCAGGAAGGGATTCAGCTACAAGTTGAAGTTCTGTCTCCTACACCAGATGGCTACTGTACCTCATTCACGTGTAGTAATAAAATCCTCTCCATCATCTGTTTACCATGCACTAAATTATTAATCCAGTCTGTTTAGTCATAATAAATAGTCTTGTCTAAACCACGAGGAAGTTGTGTTTTCATCGAAAGTCACAGAAATACTGTATGCGTGAATTGCTGTAGCTCATTTTGTCAAAAATAATCAGCATAAGGCCCAGACTAAGTATTTAAATATTACATAGCTATCTAGGCTTTGAAGATCCCTGACTAGCCAAACACAGTACTTCCACATCAGCATCTTATGGGCTATTTGGAGTCCATCTTTCTGTTGAAAACAAGTATACCAAAAAGTCAACTTTACTAATTTTTTTACTATTGAACTTGATTGTAGCTTAAGTAGCTGAGGCATTGTCTTACAGGATAGTAAGATCCTTGCTGTCTCTGCCAAGGTTTAAGAATAGTTTCTGTGCATGAGGGTTCTATAACACTCCTTGAATTCAACCGCTTAATCATTTCAGTCCTTGAAGATACACAACAGATTTTCCAGCTTGGTAGTATAACACCCTTGAAAATACTCTGTGGAAGGAGGTGAGGTATAGTTCTTATGTATTTGTAAACCTTGAAGTCTTTACGTCTAGAAGCTGTGGATGTGCACTGTGAGACAAGCTAATGGAGATATGTTAGGCTCACTGCTGTCCTGCTGGGGATACAGCTCCATCTTGGTGCTCTTGCAAAATTCCACTGCTAAGTCTCCAGTTTGGCTTCACAGGCAGTATCTAAGCTAGGGAAATGTTGTCCAACGACATCAGTGTTCTTAAGTAGTGGATGGTGTTGAATGACGTCCTGTGAAGTGTAAATATGAACAGGTCAAGCTTAAACACACTAAACTGGTATATCATGGGTGATAATCAATAATGTAGTCTCTGCGTGATCTTATCAGCTGTTTGAATCATTTGAATCAATGCTGTAGAGAGCTATGATTGTAACCAATGAAATACTGCAATGCATGTGTGGCTAAGAGGGAGTGGGAAGGAGGTGTTGAACTTGTGAAGCAAAGTGATCTTCACCGTGCCTGAAATGACTAACACTGTGTTAGCGTCCATGTAAAACTGTAATACAGCTTCCCATTCAGTAATGGGAAAAGTCCACGTTGCTGCAGAACAAACACTCCTGCCATTTCATGAGTTACAGACTTTCTTGTTTTGATGTATTTCCTTCTGTTTAAAAGAGATAAGGAAGTTGTATTGTAATCTGCTGGATAGCTCAGAAGCTTCTGCTAGGCCTTCAGCATTTCCTGGAAAATGAATGTGAAATCTGGTGAGATGAAGTAGAAATAAGAGGGAAGGGAAAACACACAAAATGCACAATAAGAATTTCTAATTTATTTATATTTCATATAAAGCCATTTATCAAGTTCGTGGGTTTTTTGGTTTTTTTTTTCAACAATTTTTTAGTTTTCCAGCTTATCCAATGTTCTCAGCTAGTTGCTGGGCAAGAAACAGTATGTTATGCCAGCTGCAGCTGATGTTTGCTGTGCACACACTTGTGTGTGTATTGGCCAGCTGAGCAGAACAGATGCCTTCAGTACATGCTTGACAGTTCTCCTCTGTGTGGGTGTCTCTGCTTTACACAGCCACTTGCTCACTTTCTTCTGCTCCACTCCCCCTTTGCCTTTCCCCAAGAAAGGTCACTCTTAAGGTGGTGAGATAGCAGTCAAATTCGGTGGAAGACATGGGCCCTAGATACTTACGAGAAGGGGGAAGACAAGAAGGAACTGATGCTGCAATTTCAGAAACCTTTTTTTAGCCAGGAAATGAGGCTTCCAAGGTGCCTGTAGATGGTCCTTGATGTTTCACATGGGACCTGTGATTATTCCTTCCAGACCCATGCCCTGGGCATGCAACTCTTGTTTTGAGAAGCCTGCCAGCACACTGTGATCTCTTACAAAGGCAGATGGGATACCTCCAAATTAGCTCTGGAGATCCCAATACGGTCTTTCACTCTGTTTTCTAAATAAGTAGGTGTTTCCTTCCAAACATTCTCTCTTTTGCCATCTAGGAACTGGGGAGCTCGATTTTGCCCTGAGAAGGTCAAATATCTGGAGCGAGGAATGAAGTTTAAGCACTGCACATCGGGTAGCTTCTAGCAAAAGACGGTCACTGAACGTATGCTCTCTCTTACCTGTGCTTGAGCATATAATTTCTCAGTATTATCCCTCCATTCCTCATGGTGCTGGGGGTGGGACACAACTGCTCATGTGTGAGCAGCATTCTGTATATTCCTGGCTGTCTCCCAGAAAATTACTTCAGACACTACCTGTTAGCAGTAACTGAGACAAACACCTCTGTGAGTGACAGGGCTTGTCTAAGACCAGAACTAAGGCAATGTAGGATTCCAGTCCGAGTTCTGTTTCTGAACATTGGTTTTATATAAAGAGGAAAAAAATGAGCATTGTTATGTTCTGTTACGCTGCACCTTTATTTTAATAGTTTCATTCTGTGAAATGATAAATGATAATGCTTTGTAAACAGAAATCAGCCTTGCTTCCTGCCCTGGAATTTAATAGGAACGTAAGTGTGTGTGAAAAATAAATGTAGCGAGTCCCAGTTGTCGATACAAGCACTTGTTTACCAGAATGTAAGCAGTAGGAATGCTACTGCGAATGGTTAAGTTAGCTGTGCTTTCAGCAAAAGAAGCGCAGATGCAGCCTACTGCGTTGCCTCGTTTCTTAATCCTCAAAACAAGCTTTAGAAAACAACTGAATCTTAGCCCAGCCTTATTGAGTTGGACTGAAGAAACGTAGTTAGGCAAATAACATCCTTCCTAACAGATGAAGCTTTTTTAAAGTTCTTCAAGAGCCTGTTATGAAGCAGGAGCTGTGGAGAATTTATTTTGGCTTTGCAAAAGCATTGGAGAAAGGCTTGGTCTTGGCTTTTTGCGAGATGAGATGAGCAGGCTTTCTTGGCATTCTGCTCTGTACTTAATGAGGTTGTTCCATTAAGTGGTAGCATATACAAATGGGCTGATGTCCCGTTGTTCATTGGACACCACAGATCAGATTGCACTCTTCTTGCTACTTATGTGCTGTGTAATATAAATCAACTTTACTAGGGAATGAAGTATCTGAAATCTCATTTTCTGAAGTATGGAGAAACAGAACTTGATGCCTAAAAATAAACTTGGATATAAACTGAGTCTGACCTCAGAAGATTGGAGCTTTTAATTTTTTTATGCAATTCTCACTGAATTTTTGATAGTGCTTGCCAGTGCTTTTAAGTGTTTCCTGGCAGAATTCACTGTAAGGCACTTGTATGTCTTATCTTTCCAAGTTCATCTTCAAGTTTTGTGGTTGCAATGTTTTCAGATGCTTGGTGCATAAAGACTCAGTACTGGGTTTTTTGGTTGGTTTTGATTGTTGCTGTTTTTTGTGGTTTTGTTTTTTTTGAGGGGGGGTAAGGAAAGTATTTGATGGTGCCTTTTCCCTGTTGCTGAAATTTGAGGGGGTGGCATCTTCCAAACCATACTGGATTCCATGAATGTGTAGGAAAATCACAGAATCACAGAATCACTAGGTTGGAAAGGACCTTCAAGATCATCAAGTCCAACCATTAATCCAGCGCCACCATGTCCCCTAAACCATGTCCTGAAGTGCCACATCCTCACGTTTTTTGAACACTTCCAGAGATGGCGACTAGTATGAGCGGCTTCAGAAAGACTAACAGAGACACTAAGTGGACACTGCTGGTTCACTTTGTGTGAACTATTGTAGGTTTGCTAGGACCTGGCTGCTTTAGGGAATGTCAGCACGCAGTTGAATATATGAATGACAGAGGTGAAATGGAGGGAAAGCTTTACCTTCTGTCGTCTTCCTCTTGGGAAAGATGGACTTTGTTATTTGGTTCAAGTTTTGGGAAGAGAGAGTTTCTCCTCTTCCTCTCTGGAGGAAGAGAGGGAGAAAAAGTACAGGTTTAACTTTTTCATTATAGGCCACAAGACATAATAAAGGTCTAATAAAGACTTGGCCTTTGTTTTGTTTTGGGGGGTTTTTTTGGGGTTTTTTTTTAAAGTCAGATAGAAGTAGGGAAGCTTTTAAACTTAGACAGACAATAAGAAACTCCAAAATACTTGCAGTCTGTTCTTCTGTCACAGTAGAACAAAGAGTTCTTTGTTTACATTATAAGCTAGTGTGAGAGTCCAGCATTTGAGCAAACTGGTTTC
Organism: Phaethon lepturus; assembly: GCF_000687285.1. Taxonomy (NCBI): domain Eukaryota; kingdom Metazoa; phylum Chordata; class Aves; order Phaethontiformes; family Phaethontidae; genus Phaethon; species Phaethon lepturus. The sequence continues at coordinate 44,944 of NW_010509638.1, forward strand.
TGTTTGCTCCTCCCCTCCACTGCTAGCAGGTAAAATGAAGAGTATTTCTTCTCCAGCTTCTTAGTCAAACCTGTAAGACAGAAGGACCCTGAAAAAAAGTAATCTTTCCAAGGAACAAATGAGCTACTTCACTTGTCAGGGGTTAGGTGAGAAAAACTAACCAACTTAAAAGCAGAAAGCAAACCCACCCACTCCTCCCCCAAAAAAACCCAAACAAACTCTTTTGACCTTTTGGCTAAGCTGCTATTCTTTAAACGTTCTAATACAGAAAAAGCTTTAACACAAGTGGTACTAATTTTCATGCAAAAATTTTCTTTTTCTACTGCACAGCCTTTGCAGTTACTTTATAGAAATCTTGTCACATACATCAGATCAGATGAACCTTTGTAGGCAGTTAAAACTCTGATCTTGCAGGTGTATTTGAGAGGAAGACCCTCTGTCCTTTCATAGAGACCTGCTGACTAGAAATGGTTGATCAGTCTATCTGGACTCTTCCGGACATGGCTGTGATAGGAGAAGAGATTAAAGCCTACATCTTTGCAGTAATGGAGAAACACTGCTGGGGCAGGGAAGAGTTTACTGCCAGAAAGAGCAGAGGTCTCAGTTTTTCATCTCATTCTGGAGTGTCTCAGAAAAGCAAGTTCTTCTTTTTCCCCCCAAGCAGTTAGACTTGAATGAATCCAATATTGTAACCTTAACCTTTTATTGGCAAACTTACTTGAGAGAGCTGCCAAAGAAATGAAATTGCACTTGTAAATATAATGAACACCGTAGTAAACAAATTATTTTCTTTTTTTTTGCCCTCCAGAATAAAATGAGGAATACTTTAGTAGCTTCTGCTTTTAAAATTAAAAGCACTTGCAGAGGCTCCTCACTGAACCCTGAGAATATAGCAAAACAATAGGAATGAGGATGGACATTGTAGCATCTTGGCCACCCCTCTGTTCCTTTGCCAAGCGCTCTAAAGCCCACTGTGCGTGTTGCAAGGTTTATTTACTGCACCTTTGCATGTGGGTGTTTCTTGGCCCGTTCCTTGATGACTTCAGGACCTCATTTAAGAAAAAGAAGTCCCGCTGTCTAAATGGGAAGCTCTTGGCCAACACACTCAGCTGAATGTGGCTGTTGATGTGAAAATGTAAAGGTTAAGATGCAACAATCTCAAGTTAAAATAAAAATAAAGCAGTGGTGTGCACCCTGAGGCCTGGAACTGAGATGCTGCTCTAAGCAGCAGGCGTGGAGGCAGCATTACTGGCTGCCAAGTGTTAATTTTCTGCATTTATGTTTGAAGTCTTAACCCCGCAGTGTGTCTGTCAGTTGGCCACCAGTAGTAAAGGCACACGGTAGGGCCTGTATTGGCTTTTCACCTCAGTGACTGTTACTGCACTGGTCACCCACTGTGTAACAGTCTGAAAAGTCCAGGTGTAAAAACAGGCTGTGTTTGAAGAAAAAGAAAAAAAAAATGAAGCTTATTTAGCAGCATATGGATAGTAATGAAAATTGTGTCTCTCTTTTTTTAGCTGTGCTAGGTTAACCTTGGCCAGCAGCCAGACACCGACCCAGCTCACTGGCACCCCCTCCCCAACCAGATGGAGGTGAAAATAGGATGGAAAAAGCTTGTGGATTGAGGCAAAGACAGGGAGATCACTTACTGATTACCATCATGGGCAAAACAGACTCAACTCGGGGAAGATTAATTTAATATGTTGTCGATTTAAAATATATTTGGAAGTTGAGAAACAAAGACAAAAAATAAAACACTGTCCCCCTACCCACCCCTTTTTCCAAACTCAACTTTACTCCATCATTCACATCTCCTCTCTCTCCTCCACCCCCGAGCAGCACAGGGCCATGGGAATGGGGGCTGGGGGTCAGTCCGTAACAGCTCCTCTCTGCTGCTCCTTCCTCCACACACTGTTCCCCCGCTCCAGCACGGGTCCTCCATGGGCAGCAGTTCCTGTTGGGAAAGCCCAATCCACAGTGGTCTCCTCCGTGGGCTGCAGGGGAATCTCAAGTCCGCCATGGAGCATGTCCTCCTCTTCCTCCTCTCACCTTGGTGTCTGCAGGGCCGTTTCTCACACTTCATTCCTCGCTCTGCCTGTGTGGCATTTTTTTTTGCCCTTGCTTAAACCTGTTTTCCCCGAGGCACCGCCATCTCATCTGCAGGGCTCAGCCGTGCCCTGCAGTGGGTCAGTTGGAGCTGGCTGGAACCGGCCATGTCCAGCGCGGGGCAGCCACGGCCTCTCCTCACAGGGGCCACCCCAGCTACCAAACCCTTGCCAGCTACACCCAATACACCACCAATTTTTAATTAGCTGAGAGGGGCTTACAGGCTGCTAAACCTCAGTGTAGCTTTTTGGAGAGGGAAGAGTAGTTAGAAGTATCTACTCTGAAAGGTAAACTTGAGGTCTTAATTATTTTGACATGTCCCTTTTCCCTCTGTGCAGGATAGAGGGTTTCTTTCAGCCCTGTAGACTAATTTTGTAGGTCCTGTGATAACTCAGCTGACTGCAGCTGGCACAGGGTTGCAACAGTGGAAAGTACTAAAATTGAGGAAATTTGACTCTTCAGGGGAAAACATGAAGGATTTGCACTCACTCCGCAATTTTCATTCAGAAAAGGAGGGGGAAAAAAAACACCAAAAAACCAGAAACCAAACAAACCTCAACCAAGCATTGGATCCCTCATTTCTTCTCGGGCTGTCTCTGCCATCGTCGCGTCTGTTTTGTCCTCCCTCATCATCTTGGGCTATCAAAGTAAATGCAGGACTTAAACACAGTGCATAATTCGATTATTTTTGTATTAACACGCAATGCAAGCAGCAACCCTCTAAAACCGTTTGTCTCCTCAGCTAGTGGTCTTCAGACTTGCGGGTGTGCGGAGGCTTTGCTGGGCGGCTGCTGGTTAAACGCAAGCTGCGTACGTAAACCTGAAATCGGCTGTTTCTGCGGTGGTTGTAATGGGGCTCAGGACACGTGTTCACGTCCTGGTGGCAAGGGAAGGCTGCCTTAGCGCGGGGTGTTTCATCATGAAGGCGCGGTGTGTGTTTTGCTAGATAGCACAGGGTGGTGTTCAGATAAGCGGTGAAATAATATAAACACAGCTTTGTTCTTAATGTGGTGAAGGGACCTGTTGTATTATAAAGGGCAGCTTCCTCCTCTATTCAGTCTATTAGATATTTTTAAATTATCTAGGGGCTTAAATGCTTTGAAACTCTGTTTTAGCCAGTTTATGAGCAGCAGCTGCTGGGTAGAGTCTCACAGACTCTTCTTAGCAGTTCTTAGCCTGTATTCAGGGAAAGCCTGCTCACAAAGCCTGCGGAAGTGCTGGGTGAAGCTGGGATGGCAAAACTTGACGATTTTTGTAAATGAGTGTGCGGAAGTATGTTCTTACCTTCTGTGGGTGTGAGCATCCAACCAAGCCCTGTAGAAACATAACAATGTCGGTGTCATATCTGTACGCAGCTATAAGAATAAATAATTAGGAGCAAACATTTTTGGTGTGATATTTTGAGAAAATATGGGGGAGGTGGTGGTGGGCAAGCTCTCCAGCATCTCAGTTTCCAGGGGCATCTCTTCCTTCCCAGCTGCATGTAAAAACCTTTCTAAGGACCAGCTGTTTTTGGGGGGGTTCCCTTCTGGTAGGAGTTTAATTTGTCCTCTTGTCACTATTTGGGTAATTCTTGTAAATTTGAACCTTTCTAATTGTGCTGCATATAATTATGGGATAAGAAACACGCTGTTTTGTCGACTGAAGTTTTCATAGATATTTGTGAGTTTCGGAGTTGACAGCAAGTGTGAGTGTGCATTTAGGAGCTGGAGTTGCTTGCTCTTTCATCTCTTCCCCAAACTAATTTCATGCCCTAAAATACCAGGCCTTCTTCTGAAGGCAAAACTCTGCTTGGTTCTGTATCAGTAATTACGCGCTTTTCGTGCTTACGCCTGTATTACTGAGCTGCATGAACCATGATTTCAGCTTCCAGATAGGTTCCTTCAGAGAACTGGAGAATCCAAAGCACTATATTCTTCCACACTTTAACATCATAAGTGATTTGTAAAAGTTTAACTAGCATGTACTTCATTCTTAGCAGAATATCAGGTCTCAGGATTTGACAGCTACTGTAGCTGCAGGTCTTTCTTTCTCCCTGAAAAGCATGGTAAATAAAAAAAACCCAAAACTGAAAAAACAAAACTCAGAAGAATGTGAAGAGGAAGCAGTGGGTTTTTGCTTTCTCCATCAAGTATCTCCTTCTGTTGTCCACAGCTTTTTTTCCATGCAAAGAATCTTGTAAGTTCTGAAGCTGATGGATCATAATCATAAAGCAAATGAAGGTGCTCTTTTTAAATCCTTGTATAGTACATAAATATTCTCCTAACTATCTGTATTCCTTTTTTGCAGGGTGAAACTGCAGGCTATTTCATAAACAGAGTAAAATTACACAAATATATTTTTTTTTCTTAGAAGGATAAATGACAGCTCTTTTACTGTAAATTTATAGACTACGAGATAATACGTAATTTAAAGTTTAGGGGGGAGCCCTAATTTCTGAGTGCAAGTGTGCATCCCTCAGGTTTTATTGAGGTGGGGCTATTTGTGGAGCTTGTGCACCAATCCAATTTGCCATTGGAACTAAGCCTTGTATATCTTAAATCCTATTATTTCACCTTCATGTCACTTAAGATCACTCAGTGTAATACCAGGATGTTCTTGAACAATGTGTATCTGTTATTACCTAATGTGTCTCATTGAAGTACTGCCTTAAAATTAGCCTCCTACTTACTTTTTTATCCAGTTAAACTAGTGACTGACTTCCAGAAGTGAGGAGCACTCAGCTTTGAATAACTTTTTTTTTTTTTTTACTTGAAATACTGTAATTCCTTGGCTGTACCTAAAAATTTCAGACCCATCAATCCAGGAACTTTTAATGGGATTTGTGCTGTGTCCCCATAATTAATTGAATTTGCAGGTGACAGTCTTTTTTTCTTTTTTTTTTTTGTTTTCCCTTTGGTTAGCTCTTATTTCAGTATGTCCTTAATGTGTATGAATTTCTAATGGGTGCTCAAAGTGCTCTCATCTTGTGATTATAATACAAAAAAGAGGGCACAAATTTTAAATTTGGTGTTCAGTAGCATTTTTTACCATACGTATAAAAAAATGCTATTGAGCCTTACTATTTCCTTGCAGGAATTCTATATATCCGTCTAGAATCCCTGTCCACTATGGTCAGCCTCAGAGCAGGCATCATCTAAATAAATTAGGCTAACAATCATTATGAAGCTGCTACTAATGGAAAGTAATACAGTTTCTCAAATGTCACATACTGCTAAGCAATTCCAAATTGTTTCATTCCAAGACTGGTGTTTATGTATGAGGCATCTTTGAAGCAGTCAGACAGGCTGAACAAGGATTGTGATAAGCATAAGGACCTTGCCATAAATGGGTCCTGTCAGACTTCCTTGCTGCTTGGGGAGAGGAAGCATATCGAAAAAATAAGGTCACAGATGAAATTCAGAAAAATGGAAATCTCCGCTCTGCACAGTGTGAAACACAGGTTAGCTGTTTTACTATATAGTAGAGTCAGTAGAAGCTCCTTTTACATCACCTCATAGGCTCTTCAGAAGTGCAGTACTTGTAGTATGATATTAAGTTGAACATCCAAGTCTGAGCTAGTCCTTCCCAGTGTACCCATGAAGGGAAATAGGATGTAAAAATCTCTTTATGGGATGTAGGTTCAAGCGTCTGTGGAGAGCAGCCAGCAGCCTCAGCTAGGTAGGTTGCAACACTGCAGAAAGCGGCTTTTATATGCCACTTTGAAATTATTTCGATACCAAGTACTGGATTTGGGAGCAAACATGTCTGTTCTTATGTTTTTCTACTACTTTCACTTACAGTTTTGTCACTGGTTGCTCCAATGCATCATAACCCATCTTAACCCTCCCCCACTTGAAAATAAACCAGACAAAACCCAAGCAAAAAAAAGATTTCTACTTGGGTCAACTTAGTTTCTGTTCATCTAAAAACATGGGGATGTTAATATATTCAGTTTTACTCATTTCTATTCATGTAAATCTCTATGAACTAAACTCCATCTTGGTCTATGAATTTAATTGGGCTTCCCAAATGAATTGTGTGTTTTTCAGATTTTGCTTCTAGCTGACTGTCCATATTAATTTCTGAACCTTTATAATTCTAATAAAATTCTTTTGATAAACTATGAATCTGTTACACCTGCTTCATTGTGTCATAACTCTGTTTTGAAGTTACCTAGTTCATGCAAGATGTTAAGTTTTTCTAAGAGCAAAAACACAGAAATGAGCCAACTTGCACCCTATGCTAGCTTCAGCTCCCTGAGAACTCATAAACAAACAGAAACTACAGCACCTGGGACTATGCCAAATGGCTTAAAAACTCCCTAGAGAATAATAAATCTAACTAGTGTTGTACATTTGTCATGTTTGGGATAACACTTGAAGTTGAGATTTCTGTTGTTCCTCCCTGAAGTGTACAGGTATCTCCTGTATAGAAATGTATGGAATTGTTTTGGAAGCCCTTGCGGGTGTTGCAGCTGAAATTGGAAAGCTTCCTTGCAAATCCCACTACACAAAAGACTGAAGGTTGGTAAGACATATCTTGCCTTCGTAGACATGATGCTGGGAAGTACAGAACAAATACATCATGAAATGTACTCTCTCTTATTAATACAGCTGACATGTTTCCTCGCTGGCTTTGCAAAACAAGTTTCAGCCTTGGCTTCACTGAGAACAGGACATCCAGACACTACCAAGAATAAATTCCTAATGTAGATAATTCCCAGATAGGCTAAGCTCCCCCAGGGGAGGGAGGGTTGATGGGCGGGAGGAATGAAGTTCAGTCCTCAGGGGAGCTTATTTTCCAGTTTCCGTTAAGAGTTACATGTTCACTGCTAACTTTCATCAGCGAACTGACCTCCAGTTTCAGAGAGAAATATTTCATAAACTGGGCTATTGCAGGTAAGAAATAGCTTCAGCTGTAGAATGATGAAATTATGGATAAACTGAGTTTTAACTTCATCAGTCCAGAGAAAGATGTCATTTTTTACTAAAGAAGAACTGGCATACTTACTTTTGAAACTTTTAAGTTACTTGAAGTCGTGTCTTGCTTTGATTGCAGCTGAGCATGACAAGTAGTACCATAGCTGAAATGATTTAAGAAAGTCCTCTGGTAATCTGAAGTGAATGGGATTTATATTATCCTTCAAAATAACTTACTTAAATGTCATGAGAACGCTGTTGTGTCAGCAGCAAAACCACTCTTCCCTTCTCATCCCTCCCCCCATCAGCCCAGGAATGGGAGTTTAGTTTCCAGGCCAGACAGGAGCCAGATGATGGGGATTGCCATGTTACATTTAAGCATTTTTTTGCCAGGCCTTAGACATTGGGGCTGTGCTGCCCATATCTTCTACATGCAGGGAATGTACCTTTAATGTAGGTACCCAAGTAAGATATGCTAATAGTACTAGTAAGATGAAGATGCTGACACAGAGGGTGAAGCAATGTGGGATTTGATGTGCTTTAATAATGAACTTAAATTCCAGAAATCCTGGCGATATTTGTGACTGTATTGCCTAGGGTATGATAAAGCCTATGCCACCCTTCCTGTGAATGTTGTTAGGAGTGTTAGCTCTAGTTAGTTAATGCAACGTAGACTCAAGCCAATTACAAAAGCTGGTTCCCTAAATCTTAGAGTTCATACTGTCAGGCAGTGCTGTGCAACTGCTGGCTCAGAGGTATCTATCACGTACCAGGCATACTAAATTGAGAAAATAAAGGTTAGCAGTAGTGAGACAAGTAGTATACATGAGTAGCAATGAAGAAGTTCCTTTACCTGAGGTATGTGAAAGTGTTGCCTAAAAAACAAACAGAAACTCCCCATGTACCCTTAGAAACAACTCCTTCCCGTCAGTCTTGATTCTCTGTATTCATCACCTATTGTGTTTTCTTCCTTACACAGTAACTGTGTAACTTTTATGCTCCCTTTTTCCCTGCAGTTTTACAGAACGCAGATTCATAACCAGAACAGAACACTGTCTCACAAGGTATTTGGGAAGATACGCAAATGGTCTCATGGGCCTTCATCAAACCCTTAGACTACTCATCATGTAGATCACTGTTGGTGCAAGAGTCTTGCCTTATGAAGCTGATCCTCTGAAAGGACCTTACTGTCTCTTTACTTCATTGACTCATTTGTCTCAAAGCTTTCTGGGAAAGCGTTTCCTTTTCTGTTGCCCTTGGGTCTTGTGGGTTGGGTTTTCTTACTATTTTTAATAGTAACTCTGTAGCTCGTTTGGAATTCCTCTGCACCAAAAAGTAAAACATGCACTTAATTACTTTCAGCTATTAAATCTGAAATACTTACTCGTTCAGCTGTGTCTGTACAGATTTACTCTTGAACACCATAACGGACTGTTATTTAATTCTTTTCACAGCTAACATAAGCAGCTGATGAAATCTTAGGTTTTTAACAGTTAGAGATTGACAAGATTAGACTAATGTGACTCCCAGTGACAGCAGCACAGTGGTGTTTTGTGGTGCGCTAGCTCTGCCTTCAAGCATCGTATTCATTATTCCTCTGTCTCCGTCAGGCAAGCTGGTGATTCAAGGAGGAAGCCTAGTTAGGTGGAAGCTCCCTGCTCTGCTCTGCACCTGGTTTCAAAGCGATTGGGAATTTAGCATCTGGATCAATATGGCTTTGAAATCCTCTTTTGCTGTGTTGTTGTTTGCTGGTTGTTATCTGGGAAAGTTAATTGTACTACTGGTTGCTTAGGCATTTGATACTGTCACAAGATAATGCAGTAGCTCCTGTGAACTGTGAGATTACCAGACAAGCTGGAACTTGTACAGGTGTGCATTTCCAAGGCACTAAAAAACTAATGAACGTTACTTGGCAGGGGTGGAGAAGCTGTTGAAAGGCTATTAGGTTGCAGTCTGTTTTTTTTTCCTACTCTGTGCACGCTATTTGATAGATCATGTGCATTTGTCTTTCACAGTTTATTAGTGAATGTCCTTTTGAGAAAAGGAGTCTTGAAACCAGTAGTAACTTTTTTGTGTGTCTCTGCTGCAGTGTCACCTGCTGCTTGACACTGTTCTTGGTGTCCACCTTTCTGTAAGCAGAGCCATTTTAAGGGAAGTTTGTAGTCTGAAACTTCTCGGTACTGCTGTCAAAAGTTTCTAGGAAAACTTCAAATAGGAAAAGACCTAAGTCCATGGTTTCATGTCATTGAGGAACATCTAGCCTCGTTAAGAGGTCTAGAAGTTATTGCAGTGCCTGACTTCTTCTGGACGAAATATGTAGACACCTTCTAGATATCTTAACTGAATAGTGTCTGTAATTTTTCCCATCTCCCAGAGTGAGTGCTGAATTACTAACCACTTAACCATCTCCACCTTCAGTGATAGAAGAAGAAGGTCGTTACTGTAGCAAATAAGTTATAAAGGTGGTGGCATCCATGAATATCAGATGCAAGTCTGGTCTTCAACCAGATCTGGGCTGATACTCACTTTAGGAGTCGTCATGGTCTGCCATGCAGGCGTCCTGAAATCTTGATCTCTTGACTAGGGAAAAACAGGCTTTCTAGGTGTGTTCATTTCATAGTGAATCAAAATGTTAGTTCATCTTTTTAAATTAAAATCTTGAGAGCTTCTATCTAAAACTGCTGAATTAAAAAAATCTCTGCTGCTTTCTTAAACATGGTGCATGGAGCGCTTGTTTCAGTTGTAGCACTTTCAATTTAAATCTCCTAAAATGAAGTTCTTAATCTTCTGATCTGTATTATAGAAGCGAATAGTGGCCATAAATGGGCAAAATACTTCAATGAATTCTCCAACTGTAGCTTCCCCCCCGCCAAAAGGAAATGAATGCAGAGAATGTATTAATTGTTTGGGACTGTCCACGTGACAGCCTTATCTTTTCAGGCAAGCTCCTTTTAAAAATAGGGTATGTGTTAAATATGATGGAGTACTTAAAAAGAAAATCTTCTTTAGTAAACCTTTTACTATAAAATTAAGTGCCAAATTAAGTTAAAAATGAAGAGTTTTCAGGAGAAAATTTCAAGTTAGTATCTGTGCTTTCATAGTTTGGAAAAACTTGGGTTAAAGCAGTTGGAAAGTTTGAAGTGAACTGATGTTACAAGCAAGCTGTACTTTGCTGAATCTTTCACTGGGAACTATGTCCCAAAACAAACTTGAGAGTACTTGTGTATGCTCAGAGGATAGAACTGGTAGGTATATTAAGACTTACTATTGTACATATTCAAAGAACATAAGGATCATCATGACAGCTCTCAACTGATGCTTCTATGGGTTGCAAAGTATTCAGAGTGAGTGAGAGCTGTATGTGAAACATGGAAAAGCATCAGTCTGACTGGCCTAAACATAGGAGCGAAATACTGAATGCAAGAACTTTCCTTACTTCAAGCAAAGTTCCTGTTGAGCTGTGCTGTCACTGCTATCGTTGAAGTTCTTCGACATACCACTGTAGAGTGCTTGCATGCAAGTATAAAAAAAGGCATCTGTTGTCTGCCCAGGCATCCAAACAATCTTGTAACTCTGACACATTCTTTCCTGTTTAAGTAACTTGATCCACCTTATATCATTATACTGCTTATTTAAATTTGGATACTTGGCAAAGCAGCATCTTGTGTGCATGTGTAGAACACAGAACATGTGCGAACATGTGAACACACGTGTGAACATAGAACAAAGATCCGAAAGTTTCCAGTAGCCAGTTAGGTAATGTGTTGGGTTCTCTAAGCGTTAAGCTGTGCAGCTGAGGTAGACTGTTTTTCTGCTTGTTGATCTTATCAAAACTAAACAGCACAAGTAATTCCTGGGTTGATCTCAAGTAAGAATTATTTCGAGAACTGAGTTTTATCTTATTTTACTTTATTTTAGCTTACCTATCTAAAAATCTCTCTCTTTAGGCTGGTTTAGTAGTAGTCTTCAGCTTTGC
>NW_010509638.1:55957-120656 GCF_000687285.1 Phaethon lepturus
TGTGATCTCCCCAACATATGGAATGAGGTTGATGTCAGAGTAAAATAAGTGCATTGTTCCATAGTAGTTCGTCAGAAACAAATCTAATTGGGTTGTGACCAGTCACCTGGAAAAAAAATATGGGCCAAGCAAATAGAAGGCTCTGTCTCGTGAAAGCAAAACTTCACTATATGCAGTTCTTTAATGGGGTTTTGGCTTGTTCCTCAAGTGTTTTCTATTGCTGTAAGCTTTGGCTATACTCATGAACCTGTAGAGAACAGCAGAAACACGAAAGCACTGGCTGCCAGGGGTGACAGTCAGCTTGAAGCTCCAAAAGCTGCTTTCACTGGGCCTTTCTTTGCCAGCTCCTGTGTTCCAGCTTTCCTGGCTTGTGTTGTGTCAGCCCAGACTTGCAGCAGAATGAATCGGAGTTGATGGCAGATGCTTATTGCTGCCTGCTGAGAACTTGACTTTGTGTTTTCTAAACTCTATTTTTGGAACTACACTAAGTGCAGGTGGGTTATAGAAAAGCTTAGCAATTCAGCTGTTACTCTTTTCCCTTTGTGACAGCATTTCTCTTGGCTACAAATACTCCTAATTTCTGTAAAACCAAAGATGGCTGGTATTCCTTCAGCACTTAAGTCAGCCAATGGAGACAAATTCTTCTGTTCTAGTTTCTAAGTATCTCTAGCATAAGCCACGTCAACAGATTGCTTGTGTGGCTGCATAAACTGAATCACTCTGAGCTGGTCTTTTATCTCTTTGTTGGAAAGATGCATTTTTAATGGTGAAACCTGTTTAAGTGGAGCATTGTCACCAGCATGTGAAGCAGCAGAGTGCTGTAGATTTAGAAGTACAAAAGGTCTGGATGATCAGTGCTGTACTAACTGGACAGCAGTAAAAACATTTATAGCACTTAAAGAAAACAATTTTTTTCTCTCTCCCACCCTTCTTTCTGGTTGAGAATAGTTATTGATATCTACACTTTGGCTGGCATTTGGGTGTGTTTTTGTGTAAGATAAGAACTCTGCCTCACTGTCGAATGCCTGATGCATAGCAGGACATAATACATGGCTTATTTTATCTCTGTTCATGTTTCACTGCTCTGGCTGCGTTCTCCTATCTTGTGGATGGGCAACTTAACACTAACTGAAAGGAGAGTCATGTCTGATTGCTCTTAATTTTTTCTGACATTCTGCTGGTTTCAAATTGATAGATGTCAAACTCTTTCAGTAGTTAGCAGGGTGTTGATTTCTGGGTGGTATCCTGTTTCTCTTTTGTTCTTTTTTAAGTATACATAGCTAGATCGTGAGTGGGACTTGTTGCTCAAATCCGAGGCAGCGCGGGTGCTTCCAGCACGAAGTCAGGAAATACTTGGCTTTTGAAGCATAACGGCTGCTGCACCGAGCTCTGGCTGTGCCATGATATCACGAACCAAGCCTGAGGAAATGCTGTGACAGCACTGCCAGCCCTTTGTGGGAGGGGGATCTTTCTGCACTCGCTTACCCCAGGAATCAGTTCCTGGGTCCCCGCGTTCATGACACTAAAGTTCGGTGACGGTTTTGCCTGGACATGCACGTGCCTCTGAACTGGAGGCCACGCCAGAAGGTACTGACCGCTCCTAACGTGCGTGCATGAAGTTCATTCGTCTCGCATCTCTTCGTGTGATGGAAGGGATCTGATGCCACACCTTGCGTGGTGATGGAGCGCAACGGACCGAGCTTCTTCCTTGCTTTGAAAGTAATCACCTTGCTAGAACTGCTGTCATTAAGTAGCCAGATCTGGTAGGCATGTTTGTTAGATTAGGACTTCACAATCATACTAATGTTTAAGCCTTATGGTATGAAGAGGGGCTTTGCTTTCTTAATAACTTCCAGGCAGAAATTTTCCATGTGGCAGCTAGAAACAAACTAACAAGAACTGCAGCTTCTCTGCACTCTGAAATTCTGTCCAGCTGTGGAAATAATGATATACAAGTGAATTTTGTTCTTCTTTGCAATATCCATAGTGTTAAAGTTCTAAGTTTGGGTTAAAATTGAAAGCACCACTCGGTAATTACTGCAGGATGCATTTGAATGTTATCCCTCCGGCAAAAAGGGGAGTTCCACCTTTGTTCACTGGAGGCTGTTGTAAATTCAAATAATTTTTTTTTTTTTTTTTTAATGCTTCAACTTCTGTCACTGCTATCCAGGAAAGCATGCTGTATCACTATGGAGATACTCTGCCTGTTTCTAGAGTTCTGACAAACTGTTCTAGTGTTACGCTGCAGCATGCATGATTTAGTAGGCTTGATAGCTTCTCTGTTTGCAGCTTCAAGATACTGGTGATAAAAGAACTTAAGTTATGAGGTGTTTTGCGGGTTTTAAGGCAGGGTTGATAAAGTTGGCATTAATTTTAACAAAAGCCTAGCTGCATGACATAAGGAGACGTGTAAAGAAAGTTTTAATTTGACATTGATTATTTTCATGTAGCTCTCTCTCTTTGATTTTAATCAAGTCAGATAAAAGAGCTTGCATTAGTTACATCAGTTAAACTGATGTTTCCAACATGCAAATACATTTCTGCGTTGAACACAATGAAGGTTCTTGATGTATAGTAGAATAGTTCTTGGCAATCTATGCACATGCACTTTAAATAGTGTACTTATGCACAAGGAAGTCTTTTGCTCTCCGTTATGTATTGACCCTGTTGTGGGTCTAGTCACAAGGGACAGAACTGGATGGAGCCCATGAGCTGCAGAGCTGGAATTAGCAGATCTATGGCATTAATATATCTGTCTTCTTGCCAGGATGAAGTGCTGCAGCCTTATTCTACCGTAGCTGGCCAAATGGATGATGTACTGCAGTAGCTCATAAGGTCTATAACCAAGGTCATGGGCAGGTGGGGCAAAAGGGGTGTAAGGCGCAAATGGAATAGATCGGTGGCCCATTTGTCTAAAATTGATGCTGTCATTAATTTCAGCTTACCAAAACTCTACTTCTGTAGCAAACGGTTTGTGACAGTATAACACCTGTAACGCTTTACTTCTCTTACGTTGTATATTCAGAGCTGAATCCTATTGTAGGTGGTGCAGAAGTCGACCAGAGCCGTCTGTTCTGATTTGAGTACAGCTAACTTTGCGTATTGAATCGCCACATATTGAATGAGATCTAATTGGTTGAGGAGTGATTCATACAATCTTAGGCTACTCAGATACGAATAATAACAAATTTAGGTTGGATTCCCAAGTGGGGTTTTTTTTCCTCCTTAATTAGACTTCTTAGATTGATCCTGTTTCCCTGGAGTGAAATATTGCCTCTTTAATGACATTGTGAAGCTCTTCTTCCTTGCCTCTTAACTTGGTCTTGTATGTTTGGTTTTGGTTGTTTACTTTTTTTTTTGTTGTTTGGTTTTGGGGTTTTTTTCCTCCTCAACCAAGTTTTGGTGTATTCCTCACACTGAGAAGCAGAACTAGTATCACAGGTCTAGTCTTGTACTTATGGTCCCCACTGTCCATCCTTGTCTTTTTGGCCTCTTGCGTTTGTGGGGGTTTTGATACAAGCCCTGAAGAAGGAGCTTGGCTCTTCTGAGTTCTCTTGGCTCTGTTCAGAGTTTTAGGAGTTACTATGAGCACTGTTTCAAGGGTCTTAAAGTTCATGTGCCGCTGTTTTCTCCTGACAGGCATGTGCAAGTCTTGACGTCCTGGAGGGGAGGAAAGCTCATCTGAAGTTCTCACATCGATTTTGTTTGGTATCAATTTATTAATATCTGACAGAGTTCATTGTGACTGTAGCTGTTTAAGCATAAGGTCACTGTTGTAGTAGAGAAAGCTTTGTGTGCTGTTCCAACATACTTGAGTAAGCATGTTGTTTAGTCCCTTCATCTAGATAATATACCATATCTATCTAGTTCTTCATGTAGCTTGTCAGGATTTTTGTTTGTTTTCCTGCAACTTTTTTTTTTTCCTGGCGATGTGTGTGCTGCTGAGTTTTAGGTCATAAGGATCTTGCAGCTTCTGTTTTGGGAGCTCATCCTCTTCTTCTTTTCACCAATGAAAGTGAGAAATTAATAGAGTTCTTGCATTCTGTGGTCAATAAATACAATATATAGGACAATTAATATTTAGAGTGTCAGTTTAAGATGCTTATAATGTTAATTTATATAGACTGTGAGTATGTCTATCTCTAACAAGTTTGTATTGTCCTATCACTGTACTGGTTTTAATTTTTTATTTTTTATTTTTGGTAACTGCATTGTTCCGCTTCATGTAATAGTCTGCTATTCCTCAACTGTTTAGGGAAACTTCATGAATAACACATAGAGGCAAGGCCTGCATTACGCTTCTGGTTTCTCCTTCTGGTTTGAGAATTACTGTCCCATCACGGCACCATTGGCTCCTACCTTTCTGCCTGAGAAGCCCTCTGCAACTTGTCCTGAGTTCAGCCAGGATAGAGCTGGTTTTCTTCACAGAAGCCAGTGTGAGGCTGTGTTTTGGATTTGGGATGAGAAACTGTTGATAATGTGCTGATGTTTTGGGTTGTTGCTGAGCAGCCAAGGACAGTCCAGCTTCTTGTGCTGGCCTGCCAGCGAGCAGGCTGGGGGTGCACGGGGAGCTGGGAGGGGACACAGCCGGGACAGCTGACCCAGGCTGGCCAAAGAGATATTCCCTACCATACGACGTCATGCCCAGTACTTAAACTGGGGTTAGCCGGGGGATGGGAATCGCTGCTCGGGGACAGGCTGTCGATCACTGGGTGGTGAGCAATTGCTGTATTGGGCATCACTTGTTCTTGTACATTCCTTTGTTGGTATTATTATTGTTGTTATCATTGTTGTTTCCGTCTCTCTTGCTGTCCTATTAAACTGTTTTTATCTCAACCCATGAGTTTGTTCCCAATTCTCTCCCCTGTCCCACTGGGGGAGGGGGAGTGAGCGAGCGGCTGCGTGGTGCTTAGTTGCCGGCTGGGGCTAAACCACGACAAACTCCTTTGGGCACGTAGTCATCTTCTCCGTCTCTGCCCAGCAATATTTGGAAAAAAGTGATAGGCCCCTAGACCATGGGACTTGGGAGAGGCAAAGCGTGGGAGAATTAACTCTTCTTGCATTGTTCCAGCACTTAGCACCACTGGGTTTGTTTGGGCTGGAAGTGTCTCTCTCGCCCTGCGAATACACTGCCTCTCCCCCTCAGCTCCAGTCTCCGTCTTTGGCATAACTATCTTCAAGGCTTGATGACAAAAATTCTGAGTATGTTAAGTAGATTAATTGCTTAAATATTTAAAGGATTTATTATCTTTATATACAGATGAATGCTGAAAAACTATGTGATAACTCATTTAACCTTTTTGGTTTACTCTACTGTAATGGATGGTAGTGTATGTCCAGGAAGATCTGCAGTGTCCCTGTGGGTTTCAGGAGTAAGAATCCCGTTTCTACCCTTTGGCTGCTTAATTTCATGAGACTGCGGCAGGGAAATACTAGAACTTGGAAACACTTTTAATAAATTTTGAATGTTGTAGGAGTCTGTCTTAATGTTACTAAACTGATTTCTAAAAATAGTTAAATTCTGTTAATTCAGTATTTTTAAATCACCATTCTGCTTAGTATCTTGTCTAACTTTGCCCTGCAATTTCAACATTAACAGCTAATAAGCCAATATCCGAATCCAAAAAAGTTACACAACTTTTATGGCAAAACTTTTATGACTGGGGCTTCTTGAAATACAGAGGAGCAAAATGTTAAAAAACAATGATACACTCCAAAGAAATCTGTAAAAAGCCACACTGAGGTGCTTGCTATGCTTGATAATTGTGTAACTTTCCTGTACCTTGCATTTCAGGAAAATATGGATGCAAACTCTTTTTTAGACTCCACGTGATCCCAGTTATGGTTTTTGCCCAAAGTCAAAACATGAAATGAAAATATCGTCATCTGATCAGCTGTGTCTCGGATGACAGTGGCACTTTGGTTCTTAATAGCGTAGCATCTCTCTGGGAGTAAAAAGGGTCAGGTCTAACAGTGTAAGCAGGCATGTCACCAATCGTTGAGCACATGATCATCAGTATACAGTTATTCCTGTACACTAAAGACCAGTGAAATCTGTATTTATGGATAATTGCCTAGCAATGTTAGTATCTGTCTTGCATACTTGAAGCTGTTTTTCACACCATACTATCTAGAGAACCCATGAAACAACCAGCGAGCATCTGGAACTGGCTCTGGACCATCTGACAGATATTTCTTATCCATTGTGATATCCCTGTATTACATTGTTTTCATCTGTATATAAGAAAAGTATTCATTACTATGGAGGTTAAATAGGTCTCTCTTTCACTTTGGTTTATCACTTTAATTCTGTGGATAGAACGAAAAGTAGGAAAAAAGTGAATACATTTGTGGGTGCGCTCTAAAAAATAACATAGCTTGTAAAAAAGGTTATCTAAACAAGGCAGGCAATAAGGATTGGTTGGGCAGTATGAGCTGAAAACTCTGCTCTAATGCTGGAGTCCCTCTATGCTGAAAGGAAAACACTTTTTAGCAATATATGTGGTAGCTAGACGCAAAAGCTATACAGGGAGCAGGGATCGTGAAATAGTGATTGTGACTCGAGTACTAGTGACCGAAGAGTATGCACGATCTCGAAAAGATGGAAATAAAACCAAGTGATAAATAGCAGGATGGTGGGGTGTTTTGTTTGTTTCTAAATAGAATTGCAATTACTTAAGACTCCGTGTTTATGCTTGTGGAGGAGATCTCTCAGAGAGTACGGGATGGATGGGGAATCCTGTTGTCGCAGAGTTTGTAGTGTCTTATCCCCAGCCTGTTTGGACATTCGCTGGCAGGGGAGGGGGAGGGATAGGATGTGTTAGGAGGCTATTAGGTATTATTAGAACGACTTCAGACTTTCTTCCTGTCTTTTATCTCAGAAGAGATGAGCAGGTGGCAGAACCCAGTTATTGGAGGGGAAGTGATGGTACATTTTTAAAAAAATCCAAATTGCCAATTAAACAGCTGACAATGTTTATTCTATTTGATTGCATGTAGAAATTATGCATTTTGAATAAAAATATCAGTTGTCACTGTACTTTGAACAGAAGTATAAGTGAATTGTCCTGTAACAGGTCCTGGATTCTGAAAAGGGAAACGTTAATTAAGCGACAGCTAGCTTGTGAATTTTGCTACATTAGAGAGCTAAGGGATTTAAACTCCAGAGCTTCTTTAAGCATGGGCCACAGAAAGATTAAGAGGACTGATCAGTAGTGAAAGAGCTGCGTCTTGGAATATGAACCGGCATGTATGAAGTGAGAATTGTCCGTGTCCAGCTGAGCTGGCATGGCTGGGAGGAAGCGCACCTTGGGCGATGGTAAAGCAGCCTGGTCGTGAGAATGAGTGAAGATTAAATACACTCCAGTATCTGTGTCCTATCAAGACTACCTCTTGGCCTCACTGAAAACTGAGATGATGATGACATCTGTAGGGATGAAAGCCAAACGGTCAGTAGATCTTAGGGTAATTGAACATTTTACAGTAAATGAACTGGAAGCAGTTTTGAATTGAATGCCCAATGAAGGAGGAGTGTGTAATGGGAGACAGGGATTAAGACAAGGTAATTTTCCACTGTGACTTGCAAAAGTATTGGCATAGGAGATTACTGCCTCATGATACCAGTTGAAACTTGCTAACGTGGCTGAAAGAGATACTGTAGGGAGCATGGATTATTTATTGAGGTGTGACTTGAGATTTATCTTTTTTTAATAGAAAGAAATACTTTGAAACAAATCGTCAAATATTATAGAAATGGTGGGAAGCTGTATGGAATACAAAAGCTGTTGATTGATTGCATTGGATTAGGTGAGTGTTGAGAACCCATCTCTCTTGCAAAAAAAATTAGATAAGTATCCGCTTTTGATCTTGTTGTCGCTAGTAACTTATCCAATGCATGTAGCATGATGCCATTCGTTATCTTTCCAGAGCAGACGAGACCTGGTGAGAAAGAGGTTTGGTTACTGTTGAAAGAGCAACTAGAATCTCCTATCTGTGGTCAGCAGAGTAGGACAAGTCCTTATTTTCTTTAGTGAAGGCAAAATGAAAAAGAAACTTGAATATTAAATATGCTGATACTGAAGGCAGATTTCCTCCCAAGGTGACTGGGATAAAATGGAAGAAGAACAAGGTGGCCTTAGAAGACTGGGTGATACAGGGCTGAAATTGAGTTTCTACTGGTGATGTGCAGTTTGGCCTTACGGGGTATAGTAGGGATCTGCAGGTGAGAATGACGGCGAAGAAGAGAGATTTGGGTGTGCTTCTTAATTGCAGCAGGGAAGCGTGACCTTATGTCATAGGATGCTATGTCATCCTATGTCATAGGATGGATGGGGTGAGGTTTTTGTGGTAGATTACAAATGAGAGCTAATGCAATTATACATGGTTCTTAGGTAAAATTTCCATACGCTTGCTGCCTGTATTCCAAAACCATCATTTGAAACTGATGGGGATTGCCAGTCTCTTTTGCATTCACAAAACTGCTTCCACAACTTTCCTAAGAATGGAAAATCTGTCTCTGCAAAATAAAAACAAACAAACAGCAATGGCCATATGTTAATACATCAGCAAGAGATGTTGATGTGGGAAGAGGACTACAGAAAAAGAGAAGGCAGTCTCAGTTTAAAAAAAAAAAAAAAAGTGAATGTTTGTCAGTGGACCTTCTGGTAAAAAACCTTATGTTCTGAAACAGGTTCCAGTAAAAAAATTAGAAATTACTTGTTCTGCTTCCACTGCATAAATAGTCTATACAGAATTTAGAATTTTCTATTTTTATATTGTCAGCCAAGAAGCTAGTGGCTCTCCGCTGAAGAAATAACTTGTGTAAATATTTGCATTAACAAATGTTTGACTGCCACTGTCTGTGCTATCTCATTTGTGGCTACTAAACAGACCTTTCAAACTGTCTCTTAGGTTCCTGATGTCATCAGCAGCATAAGACAAGTCTCCAAAGCAGCACTGAAAGAAGATGCCAAACCAAGTAAGGATAGTGAGGATGCCTTCTATGACTCTCAAAAATTTGAGGTCTTGTACTGCGGAAAGGTGACAGTGGCTCACAAGAAAGCTCCTTCCACGCTAATTGATGATTGCATTGAGAAATTCAGCCTGCATGAGCGCCAGCGCCTGAAACTATTAAATGAGCAGCGGAATAACGAGTCGAGCTTGGACTTACCCCCTTGTGAAGGAAATGTGCCAGCTTCTCCATCGGATAGCCCATTTGAGGAGCTGGACAGTCCAAATAACACTGCAGGGCATGCTGCGATGTTTATAATCGGCAGCCAGACCAACTTGACCAACCTGGCCAGCACTCGTGGCTCCTTTCCAGAGCGAATTTTAGAGGACTCTGGGTTTGATGAGCAGCAAGAGTTTCGCTCCCGGTGCAGCAGTGTCACTGCAGTTATGCAAAGAAGGGTTCATGACACAAACCTGAAAATACAGCCACGCAGAAGACATGCAAGTGCACCCAGTCATGTTCAGCCCTCTGATTCCGAGAAGAACAGGACAATGTTGTTCCAGGTGTGTGCTAGGATGAGCAATTTCATGTTGGTTTTGCACTGTATCTTCCCCTGTGCAGTTTGAAGCTGAGACAAGTTTTGCAAGATAAGTAGTATGGATCAAATACGGTTTCATGATTTGTCGTAAATATTTATGTGTCTGTTCATAAATGATTGGAACACAAGTAGCTCAGTTTTCTTAAGGAAGTCACCTCAGCTCATGAGCTCAGGTAAATTTTAAGAAAAAGGAATTACTTATGGAGTAATTACTCACAGGAGCAGAGTTTCTAGGGAAATAATTATTTCACATGCAGTTCTGGTTCATGTTTATTGGTGAGATCTAGGACATAGCTGAAAAAAGTGAGTATTCTTTCAAAAAGAGAATTGATGAGGGCTTCCATGTGAACAAATCCTCTTTTTTTATGCGATTAAAAAGAAGCCCCGCAACTTCACATAAGTTGGCCTTATACTTGAGCCAGACCCTTCATGATAACTTGTACTCATGTTCAGCTTGTTTCTTCACAGATGAGTACTCAAATGTCTGAGCACTGAAGGCTTCTTCCTTCAGACCTCACGGGTTATTTCTTCTCTTGCCTGAAGAACATTTGACATTTTCAGGGCTTGTATTGAGAAAACAAAAGGACACTTAAAGGAGGTGACCCATAAAAGGAAAGATCTTTGGACCTAAAATAAGAGGAGGCTAAATGCCTGGGTTTTGTCTTTCTGTTTGCTTTAAAGATCATTCTTGCCTTTTATTCTCTTGGGGAAATGCTAACTGAAGTGAGAATGCATTACCCTTTAGAAAGCCACAACTATCACTAGTAATGAAAAGGATTTAGCTGAGAAACTCTGAAGTCTATGGACTAAGTTCCATATGCTTGAGAAGCAGTTTGGGAAAGCTGAAAGGTAGCTAGCTGCAGAATCTACTCTTGTTCATCTGGAATTATGACAAAAACAAAAAGTATCACCTTAAGATCAACATAGTTTCTCGGCTGATCTATAGTATAGGTAAAAAAATTAATAAATCCATAAATTCGTTCTTTTTTATTGCAGATTTTAATTTAGCGACCGTTTACCGAAGGTTTTAGTGTTGTCTGTCAAACGTGTGATCTTTGGACAAAATTAACTCGAAAAGGGGGGCGGAGGGAGAGCTGTCTTCTTTCCAAGTCTTTTTCCTGTTCAACTGAGTGTGGTGTTCTTGCTGAAATATTCTTACTCAACATAGGCTGAATTATGGCACCCTTGTTCCTGTTGAGTAAGCTATTGTGCTGAAGGTACTGTATCCGAACAAGAAAGGGCTAGATTGTGACATTTTTGTTGCCGTTAATGTTGTGCCTCCAAGACAATCATAGACTAGACTACTAGACTTATTTTTCTCTGCTTCCACCCCCGCCCACCAGGTTGGAAGGTTCGAAGTTAACCTCATCAGTCCAGACACGAAATCTGTTGTGCTTGAAAAGAATTTTAAAGATATCTCCTCATGTTCTCAGGTAAGCAGCTCTCTACAACTACCTGAAAGGGGGTTGTGGCAACGAGGGTGTTGGCCTCTTCTCCCAAGTAACTAGCGATAGGACAAGAGGAGATGGCCTCAAGTTGCGCCAGGGGAGGTTTAGGTTGGATATTAGGAAAAATTTCTTCACCGAGAGAGTGGTCAGGCATTGGAACAGGCTGCCCAGGGAGGTGATGGAGTCGCCATCTCTGGAAGTGTTCAAAAAATGTGTGGATGTGGCGCTTCAGGACATGGTTTAGGGGACATGGTGGCGCTGGATTAATGGTTGGACTTGATGATCTTGAAGGTCCTTTCCAACCTAGTGATTCTGTGATTCTGTGAATAAGAAGCAGCACGTAGATCATCAGAAGAAAATGAATTTATTTGTTCTTCAGCTGGGTTGCCTTGCTGGTCTATAGGCAGCAGAAAAAAAGAAATGTAGAAATCTTTTTCAGTATTCTGTGCTGTTTTCCTTTATTTGGTCTCAAAAGCCATTGTTTAAACAGTTTATCCTATCTAAATTACCATGAATGACAGTAAATTGATGTTCTACCTCACTGGCTTCTTAATTTAAAAACAGATAAATAAAAGGGAGGGGGAGGGATTTTGAACAATTTGTGACTAACATGTATACAAATCCTGCATGGAGTTTGAGTCATCAACTTCTTTGGGGAGCACAGATGAAGAAATTGGATAATAAACTGCGATTGCTTCATGAACTCTGGCAGCAGACTTTAAGTTCTGATCTGCCTTTACAAGAGTGAGAGCTGTTACACAAATCAGGGTTTTCACTCATCTGGTAGCAGTTTGAAGTAAATACTGCACAAATAAAATGCAGTGTCATTCCCAAAGAGCTTAAGTACAGAAAAGATGAGTGCAAAATAACCAGTCTGAGCTGTGGTAGTGGCAGCTTTGATCATTGGCCAGAAAACAAAATATAAACTGTTCTGCTACGGGAGAGTATTGGATATACTTTTGGAAGAAGCTTAATCTCCATTTAAGATGCCCTGAGAGTGCTGTCTCTGAGCAGTTAAGTTCCTGAAAGCCTCTGGAATGAAAGGAGGAGAGCATCAGCTCAGCCCTCCAGAAAAACAGCAGTTCACCTCCATCATTTCTTCTGGAGAATATGGCAGTAGATGAACCTAGCTATGTCCAATAATAAATAAATGTGTCTTAAGAAGTCAAATGTCAGGGCTGAGGGATTCACCTTCTTACCTTGCTGTTGTTCAGCAACTGTTACTTCTGGCACTTTCTGTTTTGAGGTCTTGTTTATTACATTATTCTTTCATTCCCCATGCACATGTGTCACTTCAGGCCTCCGTAAACGTTATTATTCTAGTTTGAAGTACACTTCCTGGCATGCTCTAACACTGTATTTCACACCCAGGTGCTTTCATTTTAATGCTAATAACAAATCTGCTCTTGCACAACTGTGCTACCAATGCTAATACAAATTAAGAACCGATCAATACTTGTAACTCGAGTGGAGTCTTGAGCTACTAACGGTCTACCAACTAACGGTCCAGGCCCTTGAGTCTGCTGTTTAACTGCAATTTGTTTTGCTCTTGGTGAAGATAAAAAAGGAAAGTGCAAATACAGAATGGGACAGCATAATCAAACAAATGTGTATTAATAGGTTTATAATAAATACAGATCAAAGAGATTCTTAAAGCAGCGGTATGGAAAGCAAAGTTTGCAGACAGCTTGAGACTTCTCCCGCTTTGTGGGTGTACCAAGCTGAATAAAAGTGATACTTCAGCTTCACGTACTGGGCTCCTGGGTTGCATGTACATACTCATAATAGTCAAACAAAACAGTCCTAAGAGGGGACAACCATTGTTCTGCTGACTTTAAAGCGTTGTGGAGACCAGTAAGACCATGGCAGACCTTCCAGGCCCAGCTTTCCTTCAGTAAAATAACTGTGTATAGTAAATAGTGTTAGGTAATACTGTGTGTTGGGCTTTGGAGGTGGAGTTTTTCACCCCATGTCTTCACTTTCATTTGGAGCAAAGCTTTTGTTACTTTGCATGCTTGAATAACTCAAGCAGGCAGTAACAATACTGTGGAGTTTTTGTTGTTTTGTGGGGTTTTTTTAATGCAAAACGGCTACTTTAGAGAAGTCGGGTTTTTGTTTTTTTTTTTTTTTTTTCTATGTTCAATAGAAATGAAACATTAATTTGTTCAAGACTAACTATTTGGTTGCATAAACCTCATCAGTACTTCTTTTAAGAACTCGGTGCTAGCCATGGGGCTTCACTGTTGTGGATATAGGACAGTGATTTACTGCGTATTGTGAGACTGCAGCTTAGGAATGTTTGTTCTTCTAAGCTTTACAAATGATGAAAAGGAGATGTTCTCTTCAGCTTGCATTCTGGATTCTTTTAGTCTGGTCTAATAAAGGTATTTTTATTCTATAGCTTAAGTATGGTTGATCTGCTGCATTCAGTTCATTATCTGCACTCCATATAACTGTCAAAGCAGCAAATATAATTGATGATAAACCCCCGTGTTGTCTAAGCTCAGGTGTCAGGCAGCCATAGAAGTTTTCTTGTTACAGCCTTGCTGACCTTGAGGGAACCTGGAACAACAACATACTTTGTTCTTTTGGCATGACAAGTCTGGCCACCCTCTTAAAGGAATGTGATGGAGGTACTGTTAATTGAGGAACATAGTGTGCTAGTTACGCTTCCATGGTGTAAGTGTCACGTCCATCTCCCCCACAAATGTTCTGCTGTGGAGACTGAGAAATTAGACAGCAGAAGACTTGTTCAGGCACTGTCAGCAGCGACAGAATTGGCATCTCACTGAACCACCTTAAGTAAATATGGTTTCCTTGCAAAACAGGGGACCAGACTTCACTCTTAGATGGATCAACATATGTGTATACATCTGTCAGTTCCCATTTTATGCTTTTGAAGACTTCACATGTCACAGGAAAATGTGTTCAATTAAGTCAGGATTAGTGTGGACTATGGTAAACTAATGCCATTTGTGCCATCTTAGATGCCTTCTGGACCTTTGTTAAGTTTTGCTGAAGTAGCACAAATGTAACTTTTCGAATTTTCTTTTTAAAGACTACAGTGTGTAGTGACAATATGTTCCGTCTGTCACGTAATGAGTTACCAATTTTGTCTAGTGTTTTCTGCAGCAACAAACAAGTTGTTTTGCTTCCTCCCCTCTTTTATGATACAGGTGTTTTCGTTGGAGATGGATCCAAGCAACCGAGTTCTGGTTTCTGTTGTATTTGAACTTGAGGGATTAGACCTTCTTTTGGAGAAAATTTAGTTACTGTAATCAGATGATAAAAACATTGGCAAAAACTTTAACAATAGTGAGTCATGTTCCATGAATTGAGACTGAGAATATCGTGCTTCTTAGGAAGCAGCATTCTTTGATCTTCTCAGTACTGTTTCAGCAAGGCAACGTTCCCTGTCAAGCAGTGAGACTAGGATCTTGAAAGCAAACATCAGTAGTAATGTGTAGTAAGTCTTAAAACTTCTGGTATGTAATTCAGTCTCAAAGAATTTATTTACTAATTTGGTTGGAATTCTGCATGTTACCACTCATTCCCTGCTCTTTTGGTATAGTCCAAACTTGTATTACAGGAAAGCAACGATCTGTTGCTACTTTGATACTACTCCAGTCCTATGTTTTAGCGTGGGCTCATTACATTAAGTTTTCACTGCAGAGGCAATTCCAGATACAACCTAGGACTCTTTTTTTTCGCTTCCCTGAAAATCCAGTTTTCATAATGGAAGAAGTTCAGGTCTAGGTCTATTGCTGTATAACTTTTGTTTTCATTGTGTAAAGAGCTTCATGTAACGATTAAATGCAAAAAGCAATTTAAAAGATAGCTGTTGTAGTTGTAAAATAGATCATTAGGAGTATGCGCTTAGAGTTTCTCCCGATTTTTGTGTTGGCCAACGTTGGAGTCTGGTAACTATTTTTAGGATCACTTTGGAAACTAAACCTGTTCATAAAATAATACACTAATGCTGTTTTTAAACTCTTTTAGGGTATAAAACATGTTGATCACTTTGGCTTCATTTGCCGGGAATCTGTTGAACCTGGGTTAAGCCAGTATGTTTGCTATGTGTTCCAGTGTGCAAATGAGTCTCTGGTGAGTATTTATTAATGATCCTAACCTTTCCATCAGAGGATGTCTGAGGCATTTCCTAAACCATGGGAGTCATTGTTATTCTGCTGTGTCAGCTGAACCTCAGTGGTCACGTCTTCTCAGGTGTGAGACCTCAGCTGTGCATATGAAAACATGCAATAGGAAATGCATACATTCTGTTCTTATATAGCTGTGTCCTGGTACTCTGCATTTATCAATAACAAATAGAAAAAAAAACAGATGGATGAGTTCACACATGCAGACTGTGAGCATATTTGATTGTAACTATGCATTTCTAATTGTTGAGACACTTGGTTCCCCATTAATCATGTAACTGCATGTATTGAATCAGTAACAAAGCTGATGATAAAACCCCAACATGCTTTTCAGGGTAGGGTTTAAACTACTGGCCTGATCTTGCATGTGTCTTTAGCCTGCATGTGGCTTTAGCATTTTCCCTGTAGTCTGTTTTGTTCCTCAGGAGAAGAAAATAGCAGCATCTGATCAGAGAAGAAGGAAACCATAATATGTGTGGATGTATGTAACTATAAAAAAGTCCATTGGACATTTCATAAAGTATGTATCAATCAATTTAAGTTCTAGGTGCCAGTGATTTAACTGATAGAGGTAGCTTAATAATGTGAGATGCATGCAGGGAATAATTTTGGCTACTACATTTTATGTTAAAGCTCTGACACTTTAAAAGAAGTTGATTTCTGTTCTGAAACATGTTTGTGCCTGATGGCTGTGCTAACAGCTGCTAACTTATTCTCAGATAAACTTAAAAAATCACTCTTCTGAAATGCAATTTGCTAATCCATCGACTAGCTTGAGAGTGAATAGATTTATGTCAATAAAACTTCAAACAGCTAACAGCCCTAGCTGAGGCTGCAGTTTTGTCAAAATCGGAGCTTGTTATGATATCAGCTCTATCTTTGTAGTAACAGAAAATTTTACATCTGACCTATTGATAATTCTGACCATGCATAATTCAAAGACTTAAAATGTGGTGCATAAAGAAACCATGTATTTATGAACCTCTGTACATATTCTAGTACCGATATGTGTGGGTATGCCCACATTGCGATATGAAATGAACATTCCTGAGCTACTTTCAGATGCAATCACTTGGACCCCAGTGACAGTTTGACTGTGGCAGGGCAGAATTGTAAAACCTAATGCTTTCTGGATTCTGCACTGCCAGACAGGCTATGTTGTTAGTCTTTGTATATATGTGCTGTAAACCTAGCTACAGTCTGTGGTACAGTATTCATGATTTCAGTGTAGTCATAACCCATATGCTTAGCACTGTTCTGTGGATCTTCCATCTGAGAGGCATCGTTGCCAACTTTTAAAAATCATCAGTCTGTGTTGCAAGACAGATACTCACTGTTTAATGCCCTGCTTTATTGCTAAGAAGAGAGCGCACGCAGAAATTACTGGTAGTGCTCAAAACTGTGGGTTTTAGAAAATAAATAAATAAAACCTAAACATATTGGGGGAAAAAAATTAGTTCAAATTTCCACATTCAGATGCCCTTTTTCTTTTTTTTTCTTTTTTTAATTCCCCTCCCAAGTGACAGTCCCTCAAAAAAGTCTGTATGTTTCCAATGTTAGACTGCATGATTTTGGTCTCAAATATTTCAGCTTTCTTCTTCCTGCTTATAAAAAAAGCAACAGGTAAGAGCAAGGACCTGATTCTGAAGTAAAATACGGATTTCTTTCCTAAGATTGTCATCAAGCTGTTCTCTCCTCCTTTCCATGGTAATACAAAGACTCAAAGAAACAGCTTTTAATAAGCATTGTATTCCCCTAAAATACAGACAGGGGAACTCCAAGTGCTTTGTATATATAAAGTCTGGGAGTGTATTTGAATGAGTGCAAAGAAACACTGTCACCTTGACCTTTCTTACACAAAAGTTGAGCTTTTCCAGTGCTGGTGTGTGGGAACATAGCACTGCTGTATTTGTGGTAGTGGCAGAGGAAAGGTCAGGGCACACTGCAAGGCAGGCCAGCAGTACTTAAAGATAAGTTGATGGTTGTAATGAAGCTAGTAGTCAGTCTAGTAGCCTGGAGAAAAGTGAACTGCTGTGGGAAGCTCCTGTCTGCCACCAGGATGGGTCTGTGGGGTTTTGTTCTAAAATGGTACAACAGTGGGAGGAAAATTGTTGAGAGGGAGCATGTACAGTTTACACAAGAAACTTGAAGCTAAAGAAAAAGAAATTAATGCTTTTTACTTAGCCAGCATATATTCAAGCCAAGAATTCCCGCTTCAGGCTTCTTAAGACAGCATCTGCGTGCCCAATAATCCTGAGCAGCTGCAGTTAGATATTCAAAATTACACTGTCTGGCTGAGCTTGAAGATGGTGAGCATCCACAGAAAAGGCAGAAAAGCTGGGAATACAACCTTGGTCTCTCTAGAAGACAGTAAACGGTTTTGGGGTTTCTGTTTTTTGTTTGTTTTTTTTTTTATTGTAAAGGGCCTGTCTATGATGTCATTTGTAAATCTAATTTGACGTGTATGGCATGCATTTTTGTTTATATACTCTCTTTTCCCTCCCTCCCCTTTAGGTTGATGAGGTAATGCTTACCCTGAAACAAGCCTTTAGCACTGCTGCAGCTCTGCAGAATGCTAAGACGCAGATTAAACTGTGTGAGGCCTGCCCTATGCATTCATTGCACAAACTTTGTGAAAGGATTGAAGGTAGCAGCTGACTTCATTTTCTAATTGTGATTTTCTGATTATTCTAGAAGAATTTTTACTATACCTGTTAATTTTAATTATGTCAACCATGTGCTTTCAACAGTGTAAGAACAAAGGGAAAAGTATCCCAATAAGCAGCTCTTATCATCACTTGGCACTGTAATCAAGTGGAGGTGGTAGTGGTAATGATATTGCAACTGAATATAGTATAGTTTGTGTTATAAATACATACTCTTTCATCATCATACCTCTCAAATGTTAAGCAGAGCAGAAAAACCCACCAGGTCATCTTCTGTCCTTTTGTTTTTTTCCCTGAAAATGCATGCTTTCAAAACGGGTCATAAAAAGACAGTTGTGATCAGAAAGGGTCTTACTTTCTCATGTGTTCATTCTTTCCTGTGTGAGGTTATTTTTTCCTTTTCTGTGTTTATTCTCTTACACACTTCAAAACTTACTTCTATTATGGGAAATAAATGATTACGTTAGGAGATTAATATCTAATAAAGAAAGTTAAGGCGACTACCTGGCTTCAAATAGGAATACACAAACCTTTGTAGTTTCTCTGGAAGTGAGATATGCCAGAACACATGCAAAAAATCTTACAAGATAGAATTTTTTTTAAAAAGTTAGTAGCAGGGTCCTATTTTTATAGTCACTTCGCTGTGTCTCCTTGCAAAGTGTTGTATGCTAAAAAAGCAAATATGTTACACTAGCCTTTTATCTGCTGGTCTGGTGATGATGATGCTGATAATTGACAGTTCTCCCATTCGTTGAAAAGTCACTATTGCTACTTACCTCCCTCTGGAGGCTGAAAAGCAAAGTATAAAATCTTAGTGGAATGAAATCTGTTAGGTTGTGACTGGTATTTTCAAGGTTTAACAACAGATATTCAGAAGTGATAAAGCATAACCGGGAAAGTCTGTCAATGCAAAACTATAGAGACTGATATTAATAGGCAGTGTAAGTATCTTGAATACAGGTACTTGCAAGCCTGGGATAAAGATCCAGTATCAAGATAAAATCTTTTCTAGGGTGACAATTTGAGTATGATACTAGTGTTTCATAAACTTTGTATTTAGTGACTAAAAGACTTCTTTTAGTGTCCCTTTCTTTTTATCCGCCTGCACTGTTTAGAGTCTACAAGTTTAGCGTAATCAAACCCAGGGCTTCATAACTTCAGAAAATCTTTATCTGTTCTGATCGCAATTCTCTATGAATGATGTCTACTTTGGATAGAAAAACCATATATCTTCATCTGATTTGGGGGATTTTGTTTTCCCCCATGGTTTCTGTAGATTCCTAGATCAAGCTCTGTGAGCAAATGTGCGCTTTATCAAACATCAGAAATTCTTTCCTTTATTCTTTCAGCTTTTATGCTGCTCTTGCTTTTAGAAGTGTCTTCAGTTCTGTGGTATGACCTGTATCCTACCCATTCCCTGTGTAGAAATGCATCTAAACTTTTCAGTTAAAAGCATCTGAAAACTTCTGAGTATCCCATGCATTGAGTATCTTTCCAGTTCCTTGGTCTGTTCCTCTCTTCCTCCTCTTCCATGCGATTGTCAGGCTTGCATCTTTGTGAGCTTTTAGTAGTAGGACAGAAGATGTCAGTAGGGTAGCGAGCACAACCTTTTACACAGGAGCCAGACACTTAGCTGCTGCTAGTTCTATTTTTACTGCTAAAGAAAGGAGACAAAACCATGTGGTTTAGGAAAACCTGAAGTATTTTGTATCATGTATACTGCAGATATACAGCTGTCATATGTTAAACCTTGTATAAATCCAAACGCAGGCTTATATCTTCTACTGTTATTTTTTTCAAAAGTTTTTTGAGAGATCATTTTAGAATCTAGAAGCTTTAATGTTCCTTTCTTTTCTCAGGACTCTATCCACCAAGAGCCAAACTTGTAATTCAGAGACATCTGTCATCACTAACTGATAATGAGCAAGCAGACATTTTTGAACGTGTTCAGGTAATACGTTAGAAGGTATTTCAAATTTGAAAAAGACCATGATAAAATGGACTAGGTATTTTTTTCTTCCAATTGTGTTTGTTTTGTTATGTAGCTTGTCTAGAATTTACTATTGTTCCAGCAAACGTCATACTGAAATAGCATGCTCCAACCCTAACCTCATGTGTGATACACTACTATCAGAAAAGTTTTGTTTCCCAAGTCTGCTGAGGTGCCCTGTGTTCATACCTGGAGTATTTTTTTTCTGAGCATATTTCTTCATCTATAAACACATTTCCCTACTTGAAAGTTGTGTGGGAGTGAGTTGAGAGCAGGTGAGACGTGCAGGTATCAGGAAAGTGTCTGACATTTTCAGAAGCTCTCTTTTTTGACTTATTCTGAGGCAAGATTCTGGTGTAAGCAAGTGTACTCAACTGGATGAAGTATACAATAATTTAGGCTTCCAAAGGCTACTCTCTGCTGTAGCTGCCTGAAGAAGGGAGTGGCTGTTTGGTTTTCCTGGGTTCCTTATTCCATTTATAACGCTGTACAATGGCAGACAACCTTCGAAAACAAAATGTGTCAGTGTAAGGCTACCTCCTCTCCACAGCCTGTAATATTCTCCATATGGAAAGTTCTGGTCTATTTTGCTCAGGAGTATGAAGGCACACAAAAAATTGACAATTGCAATTTGACACACTCAAATAGTGCACTCTGGCATCTGGTGTATCAGTATATTAACTTCAAACTATACATACATATGGAGGGGAAAGCAAGCAAATCATGACTTGAAAGACAACTTTTTTCTTTTCTTTGCTGTTACTGACAGAAAATGAAGCCTGACAATGACCAGGAAGAAAATGAACTTGTGATCTTACATCTGCGCCAACTCTGTGAAACTAAGCAGAAAACGCACATTCACATTGGTGAAGCAGCATCGGTAAAGCTTATTTTTGTATTATTCCTCTCCCTCCTTCCACCCTATTCAAATGCAACATTGAATACTACCAGGGCCACTGCTAGAGTTCATGAGGGATAGCTGAAAGTTGGG
Organism: Phaethon lepturus; assembly: GCF_000687285.1. Classification (NCBI taxonomy): domain Eukaryota; kingdom Metazoa; phylum Chordata; class Aves; order Phaethontiformes; family Phaethontidae; genus Phaethon; species Phaethon lepturus. Next base: position 76,758 of record NW_010509638.1, read on the forward strand.
TATTGTAATTAAGGGAGGACTGTGAAAGAGAAGTAATTTGATTTGATTTACAATGGCATGCTTGTCTTTTTTTAAGTTTGGGGGGCAGGAAGGCAGGGAAGACAGACAACCCATTACTTTAAGGTCTAGGTTTCCTTACAGTGTAAGGATACCTCTCCTGTCCTTTTCTTTCCTCCCTGATCCACACTCCCAGTCATTTCTATGGGGAATAGGGATGAAGAGGTCATTGGTTTCAATTTAAACTACAAACTGACCTAGCAAAGGAAATGGGTAACAGTATTGTTAATTGATATGCTTTTATGAGATAGTCCTTAAGGATGAACTGTGCCTTTAACTGTGGGTTTGGGGTTTTTTCTGAGTTTGTTTTTTTTTGGGGGGTGTGGGGGTTTTTTGTGGGTGAGGTTTTTTGTTTTTGTTTTTTTTTAAAGAAAGGCCAAGGGTATGTTGTTCATTATGTAACTTGGTTCAGTTCTAGTCTTTGGAGGTCTGCAATTGCGAAAAGAATTGCCAAAGCTGAATTGTGTCCTTGCTCATTTCAACAGACCATTTCTAACAGTGCGATTCCAGAAAGCACCACCAGTGGTGGCAGGTTTAAACTTGACATTCTGAAAAACAAGGCCAAGAAATCCTTGACTAGCTCTCTGGAAAATATCTTCTCAAGGGTAAGATTAACAACTCATTGTCAGCAGCTCTCCGGGATACCCTTGACAGTAAAGACCTATCAGATTTTCTTTTGGGTTTTTGCCTCAGTCTGATAAATACTTAATGAAGCGATATCCCTGTTGTGAAATCTGAGGGTTATAGCTGGGTTGATTGTGACTTAACTGTGCTAGAAAGTTTATGGTCGGTGATTGTGACTTAACTGTGCTAGAAAGTTTATGGGAAGGCCATAGGGGAAAAAAGACAAATTTTTCTGAATAATGAATGTTAATTGTAGGTGGCAAGTGAGTTATCTGAGCATGATCAGATGTGTTGCTTCAGAATAAAAAAATTCAATCAGGATGGTTGTATGATCCCATAGAGACATGTTATCTTTTTGAAAGTGTGACTAAATATTCTTGCATAAGCTGGAAATCTTTTGGCCTTACTTCTCATAGCTAAAATTACTCATATCTGCATAAGCTGGAAATCTTTTTGGTTTGAGAAGTAATGCCTTACTTCTCATAGCTAAAATTACTCATATTGGTCACTAAGAATCCTTAGAAAATAGTAACAAAGTTGTTCTTTTTCAGGGAGAAAAAAAGAAGACAAAGATTTAAAAAAAAAGTGACTTGGTCTTCGTTTCAATGTTGCTAGCCAAGTATGATGTGGAATTGCAGCTAATTACTGGAACTCTCCTGCATTAAATAGCCTTTTAAAGAAGTCATCTGAATTGCAAGTTTTGCTTAGTGTCCCCTGCTCAGTAGGGAGAGCCCTGAAAGCAGAGAAGAGGCATATAGAGGAGTAACTGAGGAAGGCTGGGTGCCTGGGATCCAGTATGTCGTTACAGAGAAAGTGTGATGAGCTGTGAATCCTGGGTGGTGAGGTCTAAATATAATTTGGAGCAGTGAAATTAAGTTCTTCCTGCTAGTAATTTTAAAAGTATGATGCTAAATCAAGGCCTAAGTTGCACTTGTCCTGTAGCTTATATAGGTATGTCATAAAGTAACCTGCAAACGTAGTATGCCATAGATGTTCCCCATAAAGGAGGCAAAATATTATTTGCCAGGGAGAATGCTTAGAACTGTTTGTAATTAAAGTTAGATGTGGATTTGACCTAGGACTGAAGCTAGTGTTAAAACTCTTCTGGCCAAATCTGGCCTGTGTTGTGTAGCAAGTTTTACACCCTAGGGACTTGGTCGGCGGGGGAGAGAGAGAGAGTGTGTGCAAAAGAGAGGGATGACAGAAGATCTGGATAACTTCAGCAGTCTGGAATATCATAAAACGGTGACAGCTACAGTCATGCTTGTGCTGAGTCTGATTTCTTTTCCACATCTAAAGGACATGTGACTGGAAAGTGATCTAGTTCTGACGGTGGGTCACTAACCCTGTGGTGGTTGTGGAATAAACATACATCACTGGGAAGAACATGGTAAAGCAGCCCTGCTATATACAGATGTACTAGCACTTTGATCATGTCAAAGAAAAATTATTTAGATGAAATGCACTGCTTAAGTTGAAGAGTCTCTGACAGGAAATTGCTCATACATTGTTGTTTTTGATGTAGTATGTTCCTTCTCACCAGGGACACTGTGACATGCTGCATGATACAGTATAAGGAGGTACACGGTCCATGATTGATTTCAAGAGAAATACAAACACGAGTCTGGATTAGGGCCATTTTAAGCTTGCTATTTATGACATGGACTTGCTGTTGTGAGGAAGGTTGTCTCATCTTTAACTTGAAACTGCCAAGAGATCAGGAAGAGCAGTATGTTGTAGTGAATCGTGATACACATAGAGGTTCATCCTTGCAGATCCGTTTAAAGGTTATGCAATGCAAGACCGAGAAAAATGGTTCACAGTGCAGCTCAACCACTAATTATTTACTTAAAGCAGGTATATATGACAAGTGTCTCTGTGCACGTATACGGTGTGTTATGTGCATATGTGTGTTACACAGTGACTATTTCAATATTTATTATTCCTCATTAGACTATTGCAACAAGCCTAATGGATTGTGGCTAATTCCTAAAGGTATTTAGGCACCAAATACCTGTCAGTGTGGTGGGTTTTCCTCTCCCTTAAGCCAGCTGCAAATCATATGGTATTGATGTAAGATGCTAACTATTGCATGATTTATCATCTTTATTTTAAGTATATTTAGTAACAAAGAGACCAGGAAAGAAATTCAGTAGTTGTTTTTTGGGGTTTTTTTGATGTGGTTTTTTTTTTTTAATTGGCATTCAACATCTTCTGGTAGATAAAAAGATTTAGGTAAAAGTCACTTTACATGGGGGAGAGACTTACACAGCCTCAATCTTAGCAAAATTAGAAATACGTATGTAGTAACCAGGTATCTAGGAACACTTTAAGTGGATGACTTCTTAGCTAGATAAATAGCATCAAGTGACATTTTAAGCTACTTGAAGGACTAGCTGCTCGCTAGTCACCATAGGGAAACATGCTGGGTTCTGTGCTCTGGCTTCCCTTAGTCCCACAGGAATGGCATTTTTTCACTTGTTTGTTTTGCTGGACTGATCTTATTTTTTTCAGGTTTGAATTGAAGACAGGCTGTGGCTTCCTAATTAGGTACCTCAGAAAAATAAATACAACCTCTCTTTCACCTTATGAACAGATTTCTTCCAGCTCATGCTGCACTAACCTCTCCTGTTGTTATTTTTTCTGAACCAAAAAGCCCTTCTTACAGTGCCAGAAGTGTGTGTGTGTGTGTGTTTTAAAGCTAGAGAGAAAGTTCCAGGTTACCTTTGCTCTTGTTTTATTGTGAGGGTCAGTGAAGAGATGCTTCAGGCAGAGTATTCATTGGTAATGAGCTTAAATGGGATAATGTACTTAAAGGTCACTCTAAGTCTTGAAAATAAACCCTATTAGGATAAAGTAGGCTAAATAAATACTGCTGATATTGACAAAACTTCCCCTGTAGTTCCAAGGATGCCAATAAAAGCTCTACCTATAGTTTTCCTAAAACCTAGGCTATTTTTCCCCTGATAAAGTACTGAAAGCAACTTACTTCAGCAGTCGGAGGTGTCCAACAGCGTACATCCCCCATGTTTCATGGGATTTAAGTTAGGAGTGAAAGGTAGTCAAAAGTATTACAGCTCTGTTACCTCTTCCTGTGAAACCAGATGACTGCTAACAATTTCAGCAAGGATCTGCTAACGCTAATTTCTAGCAAATTTTACCCAGGGTTATCTGCATAATAATCGAAAAGGCTTGTTTGTATCTGGCACTATTTGGCTGCACTTGCAGCCAGAGAACATTTTTTCCCCAGTTTTAGTGCTTTCATTACTTTTGCCAAGGTGGAATTAATTTGCTTGAAATGTCTAGATATGAAGTAAACTGTTTAGATTGTAGTATGTCAAACGCATCTGTTAGCTGCAGTGCATGCACAGTACTGAAGTCTGGAGCTTTTTGAGCTTAGCTGTTTAAGCCAAATCAGCTATTTTACTCAAATGGATCAAGAAATAGTCAGTTGTTTCGGACAACAGGTTTAAAAACCGTGGGAGCAGGGTGGGAGAAGTTACAGTTTTGCCAGCTGAAGATGTCAGTGCTTGTAAAATCCAGCGCTTGGCCCATGATCTGTGGTCTTACGTCAAACGTGTCACATGTCTGAACTGCCCTGTGTTCACCTGCGCAGCTGTTGCCATCTTTGCTTAACCTTCAGAAAAAGAGGAAAAAGACCAGATTAAACTACTCGCCTTTTTTCTTGCAGGGAGCCAACAGAATGCGAGGCCGCCTGGGAAGCGTGGACAGCTTTGAGCGCTGCAACAGCCTTGCTTCTGACAAAGTACGTAAGGAGCTTAGTTAAAATTGGCACGTTTTCATGTGTGGGTGTTAATGAAGTGTAAACACGGCAGTCTGCTTCAGTTTGAAAGAAGTAGCACAAAGCACATCAATTCACAAAACTCAAATAAGAGTTTCCACTGGGAGCAGAGTGTGTAAGAAAGCTGGCATATATGTTGACTTGAAGCTTCAGCTTTAATCTGTTCTTGGATGGCCAGTCCTTTTTTCTGCACTTTCCTTGCTTTTAGAAATAGCAGGGAATTTCTGGTTGGCTTCTGCCTTATTTCGCTGAGGTAATTAAAAAAGGTTGTATCTCAACAACAGGAAATACTCTGACGGTGAAGAATCCTTTCTGTAAGTACTAGCTGCTTTAGGGAAGTAAGAATTTTTGACCTAAAACCGGCTGTTGGGGATGCTGTATGGGGGCAAGTGGGTGGGACTCTGTTCACTTTCTTTTTGTTTCCTGTTTTTAACGTTTTACCTCACGTGAGGATTGGTTGCTGGTTTTCCCAGGAGGTGAAGATTCTGTTACGGTTTTCCTGCTACAGCTACTCATAAACTGGCTGTGTAATAACAGTCTCTCTTCCAGGATATCGCTGTTATATCAGGAAGTATGGTACAGGAAGTATGCTCGCGATATGTCGAGGAAACTAGCTAAAAGCGGTTTCCCTACTCTTTTCAATTCCTGTCTTTTCCTGAAAGCACCAGAAGTCCGGTAGCTGGAATGTCGGTCCCTGTGAGAGGATGCTTAGAGTAACTAGTATGTTGTTTGCATTGTATATGTATTTTTATTCCTCCCTCCTGTTTCTTTCTCTCCTTTTTTTTTTTTTTCTAAAGAAGGATGCTGCTGGTTTGGAGTACATTATCAAAGGATGTCTGGTTTTGGTGATAATTAGCATACAATAGGCCATGACCAAGAAAGGGGAGAGGCTTTGGTGCCCCGATGCGGCGCACGACCCGTGGGGTTAGGCGAGAGCTCTCGTAGGGCGCAGAGCGGCAGGCCTCACTCCGCCGGCACTTCCTTTCAGGACGCTTCGCCAGGCGATTCCCCGCCAGCTACTCCTCCGGCGTCCCCCGTGTCCTCGGCCTGGCAGCCTTTTCCCGAGGAAGACTCGGACTCCCCCCAGTTCAGGAGGCGCGCGCACACCTTCAGCCACCCCCCCTCCAGCGCCAGGCGGAGGATAACCTTCCAGAACGGGAGGTCCCAGAGCGTCCGGTCCCCGCTGCTGCGGCAGAGCTGCGTCGAGACAGCAAGGTGAGTCAGGGCATGCCGCGCCACGCGCCTGCTGTCTCCCGCGGTTCCAGCGCACGAGCCTCACCCCTGTTCCTTCTTACGGAAGCTGTTTCTACACTGCTCCGGACTTTTTTTATTTACTTATTTGTTATTTATTTTCAGCCCGTTTTCTCCCCCTCCGAGTAGTTCGGTGCTTTGCGGTAACTCACTAATCCCTAAATTAGTGATTCGGGGGAGGCGTCAATCCAGCGAATTGATCGTCGGGCTAGGTGCCGGTGCTAATCTGTTTATTTACTTATTTGTCTCCTCTGAGCTGAGCCTTATGTGTCAGTGTCGGTAGTCAGGCCCTTTGGAGAAGAGGTCCTCGCTGCTTTTAACCATGGTAGCCTGATGGTTTTATGCCGGGATGAAAAAGGCACTGACAGCTTCAAGTGTCTGTTGCTGTGTTAGCCAAGCTTCCAGAGAGTATGTCCAGAACTAAAACTGCTGAGGAGTCTCACAAAAGGACTTAAGGATTAAACGCCTCTTCTGAACTGTGAGGCATGCGATTTCCCTGTTTGCCTCTCTCAGAAGCTTCCCTCTGTAAGTTCTTCCCCCTTCCTTCTTGGAGACTCTCCAGCTATTATCATGTGGGATGCTGCTCCTTCAGGAGTTCCTTCCCTCAGTCAGAAGAGGTCCCCACAGCTCACTGTGGTCATCTTTGGTTGTACTTTCTCTCTCTGCCTCCATTCTGGCCATCTGCAGTAAGCGACCGTGCAATCTCCAAAACCTTCACAAAATTCAGGCCCAGATGAGCTGAATTTTTTCTGTTGGAGGAGAACTTTCTCCAAACTACTCGTCTGTTTCAGTGCTTGGCTGCAATTAGGCTTTTTGTGGGCTCTTTCAAAAAATGGCTTTAAATAATTAGTTTCTCACTCGTTTGATATCGAGATTAAAATATCAGTGTGAATGCCGCACCAGCTTGTAGAGAGAGGCAAAAAAGTTTATTCTGTTTAAGAGAATGGAAGGAGGTGAAGGGTAAAAAACTAGTCTTGAAATATCTGTGTTACGTTGTGTTTCTGAAGAGATAAATAATGTGGTTTTTACTGAGATAAACTTTGGTTATGTTTTTTTTTTCCACTGACTCTTTTGTATGCAAACAGGAAACCCTGACAGTTCAAACTGAAGGACTTGCTGACTTCACTTCTTTGTAATAACTTTTAAGAAGTCACTGATTAAGTGGCATCATCAGCAGATTTTCAGTCAAAACAGTTTGTAACAACTTGGTTCTAGGCTGGGATTTTTCCTTCTCTACTTTCCTATTGAGGATTAATCAAAAATGTTAAGGAAAAGAAACTGAATTAATTTTTATCTCTGTGTGTGTCCCAGCACTTGTTACTATTTTAAAGTAATGTTTAACTGTATAGTAGGACTATTTTTCTTGATTTAAACACTTCACAAAAATTTATCCAAAATTAAATTCAAATGTTTAAATTTAAATATGCATTTAAATACTCTCTATTTTCTAATGTGTTCTAGCAATACGTGTTATTTACAAGAGTAAGAGAAAGCTGAAGGGGAAAAAACAAGGTGGTTCATGTTATTGGAAACAAGTTTCTAAGGATATTTTCTGAATGTTTCAGAGATTCTTTTTCTGAATTTGCTTTGAGAGTAAATCTGGCTAACGAAATAAGGTGGTCTGCCTGTTCTGCATGTCACTGAAATGTTTCTTAAAAGAAATAGGGTGTAATAGCAAAACGAGTGTCACTGGGGGAACTGCCCAGTAGTGCAGTTGGTACTTTTTATCTTCTGGAAAACAAAGTTACTGTAAACCAAGATGAGGTACTTTGCCAATGTCTTTAATCTGGATGTTTTGTTGTTCTATCCAAATCCATGCTGACCCAGTCTGCTGTGTTCTCTTGTTGCCTGCACAGCCCTATTGTAGGGGTTCGGCGCGCTCTCAATGAGAGTGAATCTGCGTCACCTGGTCTCCCCTCCTCTGTCTCTGCCCCTTCTTTCCTGAAAAGCTTTTACCAGGGCTCAGGAAGGTTGCTCCAGCACTCAGAAGGTGACTTCTCCAAGAGGTGAGAGCTTTGTCTCCTGCCTAGTTCTTCAGTGCCACCAGCGTAACAACAGGATTCCTAGTGCAATGCAGCACATGGGATGTCTTCCACTCTGCCTTGTGCTCCTGCATTTCTAACAGACTTCCTAAGTGCTTGATGCAAATGGGCCAGCAGGCTTTTGGCCAAAAACCACTGTTAAAAACAGAGGCTTGTCTGCTGACATCTAGTAGCAGTGACCTCTTTCTGTTGCGGTGTTGCAAATCTGTTGCATTGGTTTGTCACTTGAAATGCAATGGTTTTTAGGATTGTCACGCCAATTTAATGCTTTCTCTGCTGAATACAAACCAGCATGTGTTGCTGTGATCATTGGCATGTGAAAATAAGGAAAGAGCAATGTGAAGAGAGCACAGTACTAACGTGGGATGCCTGTGCATGAGGAAGGGGAAATGCCAAGTTGGCTAGGGGATACTAGCTATGAGATGTTCGGAGAACCAGAAAATAACTTGTAGTTGAAGAGGAGTGGGGAAGAAGCGAAGGTACAGAAATGGCTTTCTGAAATAGGTGCGAAAGACTAAATATCTGAATGGAAGTCACACTTTTTACTGTAAGAATAGGCCCTCCTTCAGGAGGGTGCTTGAGGAAACTGTGTATGCGTTATTTTCTGAAGCAGGCCTATAGTGAATAAGGTGGAGCCATAGTTTTGAACTTCATCATGGTTTTTTGTCAGTTGTTGGCGCTTTTATTTGTCCTCTGTCAGTGACAACTTTTTTTTACTTTGTCAGTCTGTCCATGTTCACTGAACTATACTTGTGTTTCTGGTACTCTTCATCTCTGAGTGTGGCTCCCCCCTAATAGTTCCTAACAGGAAGCTGTGGAGTTGTAGAAGATGCTTTTGTGACTGTTTCTCCCCGGAAAAATAACAGTAGATTGCATTCTTACCAAAAACAAGTGTTGATGAGATTTGGATTCTGGCTGTGTTAGGACTCTTAACACATGGGGATTTCAGTTGTATGAGATGGGTGTGGAAGTTCTTAGGGGTACCTAAAGAAACTTTTTCACTTTGTGGAATGCAGTTTCGTTAAACACAGATTAGTTTGTCGTCTCCATTTTAGGGTAGATCGTAAGAAATTGTGTAAATATACAAACTAATGTTAGAGGCAGTTGACTTAAAGGTGGCTTTAAGGTGCAGTTTGTGTTAGTTATCTCTAATAATGTATAGGTTAGGATAAATACAAAGTCCACATCATGTCCTTAAGCACACTGTATCCTACCTTTCACTGACAGTTAAAGTGTCTGTTTCTGGCCTCTAATACGTAATTGCTGTACAGCATGCAGCCAAAACCTGTAATGTAGACACAATCACAAAACACCTAGTGGGAGATTTCTACAGTTTAGGTCGTTCCATCAGAATAAACTTGTGCAGACATAGAATAAGGTGAGACATCCTTACAGGAATGTGACTACATAGCCTTAGTGGCAGGACCACTGCTGCCCCTCCACCCCCATTGTCCCTCAGTTCCACAGCTTTTAAGAAGTAAAGGTTAAATTGTCTGGATTCACTTTCTAATAGAAGGATAATGTAAACTAATTATTACTTAATTTTACCATGTCTTTCCAAAACCAGTCTTAGAAATACCTCACAGTTTTGAAGAGGGAATCACTTTAAGGTGACCCCACCTTTCTACGCAAGCACAAATGAGTAAAGAATAATCAGTGTATATTTTTGAAATTTGAGAGGAGAGACTGACATCTCATCCAGTGTAGAAGTAGCCTTTTAATATTGCCTGTCATAAACCTTGTGTCCAGTAATAGTTACTTCATAAGTAAATTAGATGCTTAGATTTTTCCATTCCCTACTGCACTGCAGTAACACTAGATTAAGTAGCAGGTTGAAATTCAAGTTGAAATTAAAGAAACTGATGAGTGCACACCAGGGAGTGCAGACAAATGACAAAAAAATAACCTCTTCCAGACTACCTTGGATTATTTGGGTTCCAGTCCAACTTTGTTTCTGTGTTCCCTTCAGTTAGCAAGCTTGGCTGAAGCTGAACCAACGCCCAGGTCAGTTTGTACAGGCAGCTGTATCCCATTAAACCTAGCTTTCTGGATTTGGGGAATGTAGGTATTGAGTATTGTACTTAAAACTGTACTTTAATGCCAGCTAATTCCAAGCTGAAATGTCTGAGATACTACTCTTTCTGGATTTGGTTATCCACGCTAATCAAGATACTGTGTTTCATTATAATGGAGTTTTGAACTGTAAGGTGGGGAGATCTTCAAATTAGGAGCCGCCCTGTTTCTACCTAGGTTTCATAGTATACAGGTTTCTGATACCATTTAATCTTGAATTTGTGTGAAACCTCTTGTGAAAATGGAATCTCACAAGCTATAGATCTTGCTGGAAGCAACTGGGCTGTAAGGAAATTGTAGTAGCAAGGGTGAAGTGTTGGCATCTAGTTGGGTTCATGAAGTGAATGCAACAGATATATTCAGAAAGAAGTGCCAAATGAATAATGCTGATGTGATAAGAGTGACTGAGGTAATCCATCCGTCACTTGAACTGGCTAATGGCTAATGAAATATGTTGCCCAACTGATCGTGGCTGAAACTCTTTACCTCTTTAGCTTGCAAATGTGTGCCTTGCTGTCAGGTTTATGAATGAGAGGAAATTAAGATGTTTTATGGTATAGTTTTTCTTGTGGGTCAGTTTGTTGTGGGGTTTTCGGTTTTGTGGGTTTTTTTTTCCTTTGGTTATTTTTCACAGAGAGGGCCATCTTCTATCCCAGTAGGGTCAACAGGGGAGGTGTTCTTGGCATTCTTATATGAGTGTATGTTAGGTTGGAATTGAGCATAGTATGGCAGTCCTCCACAATCTGAAGACTATAAGCTGTTTAACTGTTAGGAGCCCCAGTTAAAATGTCAGTGCATTTTTCACTCTAAGAATAATCATGGTACACATCACTCATGATGTGTATTCTAGCCACATTGCACTGGAGAAGAATTCTTTATAGTATGACTTCCCTTACCATGTATCTTTGAGATGACATGTGATGTGGCAGGCAGCTTTTCTTGGTGTTCTGGTGAACTTGAATGTGCAGGAGCAGAGGCAGTTTCAGTCTGAATTCATTTTAGAAAGATGTTTGATTTGTAGCAGTCAGGTGGGCCTATGCAAGTAACACCAAGCCAGGGTCAGCTGGGGAGCTGGGTGTTAAAAAGCAGCTCTCCTTATCATGTATGTGTCTTTATGTATTGGCCACTGTATAGAGGAGGATTCTGATCCATGTTTACATCACATTTGGCATATGGTCAGAAACTCAGGAACTGATAATAGGGTGTTGGAGATACAGTGGCTCTCACCTGATTGCAGACATCTTCATCTCATCTCATCAATGGAGAGAAGTTGGTGTTTCTGCAGCACAGTTGCTCTCATCCTAATGTGATTGTCTTTAATACTGTGACATTTACGGAGCTGATCCTGCCTATTTATCTGCCTTTCTTCCTGAACACTAATACAGCCAGTTCTGCCTGTCACTGGGGACATCTTCATTTAGAAAACATGAATCATGCCCTAGAAGTGTCTTGATCTTCATTAAAAAGGAAGCCTCAGTTGATTTGATAGGATTTAAATGGCTGCGTTGGGGCTACCTAAAGACAGGAGAAAAAAAACCTATTCTCCAGATAAGTCCACTGTGGTGAAAGACATACCTTTTTTTCCTAATGTTTGTGGAGAGACTGACCTTTTTGGGTTTAATTCTCTAATGATCACTACTGTGATGCTTTATGTGGAAGAGAGAAAACACCAATGTTTTCTGCTTTAAGGAATGAACAGTATAGTAAAGTTGGGAATCAACACAGTATTAATAGATGCCTTCAGAATGTTTTTACTGCATTGTCGATTCCTTTGTCCAGAGGGAAGTCTAGAGTGAAAATGGTCCATATAATCTTGGCTTTTGACAAGTATGTTGTGCAGTGTTTAATATTGAACGCAAGCATACATAAGGATTAAAAAAAAAAAAATCCTGCCAACACAGAGGTAAACAAACAGGAATTTGAGAGCATAATCTGTTTTCAAACTTTTATTTCTGTAACTTCTGGAATTTCTTACTCACCAGCTACTCCTGAAAGCTAGGCTACTGGAATAATCTGGGTTTTTTTAATGTAAAAATAAAAGTAGCACTTTTAAAAATGAGACATACTTCAGCATAGGTTTGACCAGCCCACACTGTTTCTGTTCATTGCATTGTTATGCAAGGATAATTTAAGCTGATTTATCACCACTTGAATTTGAACAGATTGTTTTTTTAAAACAGCTTCATTTCTTATGAAGAAAGTAAAATACTTGAGAATATTCTTTAAACAAAATAGTAGAAAGTAATTATTCAGAATAAAAAATATGATAAAAGTGAGAACCAATAGAGAAGTATAAACTGATTGGAACTAGTTTTTCTTCCTCCTGGAGGGGAGGAATACTTCATGTATGAGGCTTATATATAAGCTTCTGCCAGCTTAAGTCCTGGGAGTTGAAATATTAGCTGTCTTTCTGTACTTGATCTGAAGGATTTTTGGACCATCTCAGCCTCCAAATTGCAAAGTAGGTCTAGTTGATTCAATTGCTACATAAAGCAATCAAGAGAAGAAGTTGAAATGAAAGCAAACTGGGGAAAGATGCAAACCTTGGCATGAGCAGCAACAGTATTTATTCTCGAGTCACTTGGCTTGCATGGATTCAAGTGAAAAATAATTCAGATAAGTATTGTGTAAAGAGTTTATAAGAAATGGGATAGCTTTGTGTTTTTTTAAATACCAGTCTTTGAGAGCATTTTAGAGAACAGTTTTGGGAAAAGATTTGAGTAATTGAAACCAAGCAATAAGCATGTTTGTAATTTGAACAAGTTTTTTGTGTTTCTTCTTCTTTTTTTTTTTTTTTTTCCTCTTCTAAACTAGCTGTCTCATGTTTATGCTATGCGTTTCTGGTAGAATAGAGAATGGGATGGTGCTTTGGTGAAACTGATCTGCAGTTAGCTGAGATGAAAAACTTAAATTATCAGTATTCTGTACCTTTGAGTACTTGGGTTATTGCTTGTAACAGCTTAAGGCTAAAAGTACAGACTAAAATATTTGAGGCATTGCATTGAATTTATAGCTTTTTACTTTTTATTGTGTTTAAGTTGATGAATGCATTTTGGTTTCTGTGTTGGGTCAGGAGCATAGTAAGCAGCCTTTTGGAGAACCATTATTCTTCAAACTGAACTGTCATGAATTTGTCTTACATATAGAGTATTACATTGTTATCATTTTCCAGAGCCGCATGGGAGGTCTTTTTAAGTGATTAAAACAGGAACAGTAAGTAAAATCAATTGGAAATACTCCATTTTGTGGAATTTCTCTATTGAACTGTTTGGCTTTGCGCTTTCATATGTCCGTTTTACTAGAACCTGTACCACAATATAGTTACCATTTTCTTAAAATAAATAAATAAAAGTAAAGTAAAAAAAAAATCAATTCTTGCAATCATGGTCCAGTTTGCAGTTCTTAAATATCTCTTCTGTAGTTCATTAAGGTTTTTTATACTGCTATCTCTTAATCTTGCTCAGTTGCTGGTAGGTTGCAGCAGAACAGGAACTTGTAGAAAGTAGTTGAGTGTTTTTTCTTCTTGGTGGCTATGTCACCGTATAACCCAAGAAATATTCATCCTCTGTCTTGCCCCAGTGTCTAGGCTTTATAATCCATAGTTTATAGAGCAGTTATACATTTCTTGAGTTTGAGGTAGCAACTTTTCCTAAGAGTGGAAAACATCATTAAAAATGAGGTAACGATTGGACTATTTCATAGAGCAGTTATACATTTCTTGAGTTTGAGCTAGCAACTTTTTCTAAGAGTGGAAAACGTCATTAAAAATGAGGTAACGATTGGACTATTTCTCCTAGTTGACCTTGCAACATGCTTCCCGTGTAGATGTTTAAGCATGTATGTTGTCCAGAACAGGGTCTTGTCTTGAGAATTCTTAAGAAGAATTTTTCCCGTGGGTGTTTGAGGTTCATTATCAGTGCCCTGACAGGAAAGTTCTGAAAGTCTGTTTCCCCAGGTTGGGAAGTAGTGAAAACTCTGCTCTGCTTTCCAGTAGCAATGACTGAACTCAATTTAAGAAGTTGTTATTGTTGCTGCTGTTTTGAAGCTGCTTTTGCTCTTAGTCTCTCTGCTCACATTAATAAATCTCTTCATTTTGCAGGGAGCTGATAGCTAATGGTCAGATACATTTATTTTTTTTTAATTTACCCCCACCCTGTTTAGAGAAACTCTATGAGGTGTTGCTGGCCTCTCTAAGCAGAGCACCTACCTGCCTGGCTGTTAAAATCCACATCTACCTTAAAACCTGAAGTAATCTGGTTTCTTGCAAATATGACCAAGAGTGAAGCCAGCCAGTTGAGTTTAGGTGTGAGCGATGGTAAAGTCTAGGGACTAAGTATTGTGCAACTCCTGTTTCAAGGTGAGGAATATGTAATTGAGTCAACTCACCTGTTTTTTGTACCAACCTTCTGAACCATTTCATCACTGGATAGGAGACACTACCGTTTGACTTTGACTTCTTCCTGCTTTTACTCTGTAGGGTATTGTTTCACACCTTCAGATCTGATGTTAAGCTAGGATTTGTCTGTTTTGAAATGGGGAAACTTTCTTTACTCCCTTTCTAGCCTCCCTTTCCTAAATCTCAGTGTTTTCACAGGTGCCCTTGCCTTCCATTGAATATGGCAAGGTATGCACATGAGACTTTCAAAAGTTTTCCTCTCATCACTCATCAGGCAGCTCTATGAAAGAGGAAGTGATTAATGTTAGTTGCTCAAAATGGCAGGGAACTTTTGGAAGGGAGGGTTTAACAACAGAAACAGAGGTCTTCAGAACTGTATGGTTTGCACACTGCATGAGGCAGCACATGTGACTAATTGATCCCACTGTAAATTCTGCGACTCAAATGGTGTGAACAGCTTTGTTCCATACCCTAAAATAGCCACCCTCTTATTCTGACTTTGTTGTAAATTTTACCACTGGTAATTGAACATTATTCTTAGGACTGTTTGCTTGTTTAGGGGCACAGTAGCTGAATGTAGGTTTTTGTGCATAGCAGTAGAGAGAAAGTTTTCATTTCCTTGTTACATAGCTTCTATTTAGTAAGCCCTGGAATGACTTAGATTTTGTGTTTTAACGTGTGATATGTAAGACGTGAAATAGCAAGAAGTAGTTTTGTTACAGTTATTTATAGAAACATGAATTATAATGATTAATATATCCAAACTTGATATCTTATTTCCGAGAGTTGTTGGACTGAAATACCTTTGGAAAACAGCAGCTCTAGATTCAAAATTAGTTTTGTAGTCTATGTTTAGCTAGTGCAAGCAGTGGAAGCTGGTGCAAGCTAGTGCAAGCACCACCAAAGACTGTGTAAGAGTTAGCCAAAGAAGATTGTCACAGGGTTTTCTGTAGCTATTTTGGTTAGCGCAATGTGAGGCTCTACTGAGACCATCTACTAATAGTATGACACATAGGGAACTGAGGCACTGTCGAAACTAAAATGGGAGTAGAGAGTAATTTGGACTGTTATGCAGGGCTCCCAGCCCACAGCGCTGTTCTTAGGGGAGAGCAGGTGCCTAATGCTGGGTAGGTGAACTTGAAGACACAATTATTTCTCTGCCAGCATATGGAAGCAGGGTCTGAGACCTGTGTATGATAGTGAGTCCAGTTTGCCCACTGAGGCTTACAGATGTCAGGGAGCTGTTGTAGATCATTAGCACAGGGACATCTTTGATCACCAAAAAGGCCAGTTCTAGCTTGGTGGATTATTATTCGGCACAACGTATTTGATCTGAAAAGTGCTGATTGAAACGGTGTAGCTGGTAGAGAGATGTAGCTGAAACTGCAGTAAGACATAGTCTGCCTCCCTTGCAGATCTCTCCTTTTGTGCAAGCCCAAAGTGGGGAAACTAATTGCAGCTGGCTAAAACAGTGATTGTCTGCAACTAACTTACCACTACAAACACAGTGAACACTTAACCTGCTGGGTTTTCCTTTCATCCATCTCTTTTTAGGGACTTTGCACTGTAGCATGGAAATTCTTCACAGAATGAAGGTTTGAGTGTAACTACTGCTGTGTTGATATAGCAGTCTTCCGTGTGATGAAGCTGAAGCTGCAGACACAGCTCCCCATATTTGATGCTGTCTTCCTAAGAAGCCTGTGTCACGCTGTTGATGTTGCGTGGAAGGATTTGTGGCAGATAATCAGTGTACCCATTGCTATATGAGATCTGTGCACCTACTCTACTACCACAGATGCAAAGTGATGAATTATTTCTGAAAGTGACTCAAGTACTTATGAAGGCTAAATGTCCTTTCTTCTGGCAACAGTCAGTAGAGAGGCGTGCCTGGTGTCCTCTTAAAATGACTCCCAGCAAAGCTTCCCTGTATCCTCTCCTTGCCTTTTCTAGCAACATAACCTACTATTAAAATTCCTGGGTAAATATATTTCTACATGGCAACTGGGGAGGAGATAAGTTCCTTTCAGGTCATTGTGGTATGAACTGAGCCTGCCCTCTGCTTGCAAAGGCTGTGTTCCTTCAGCTGGAGATACTGATGAAGCATGAGGACATTTGGCCCCGTTTGTGCAAGTGAAGTGTCCACTTCTTAAAGCACAGGAAAGAGGCTGCGTGAGAAGGCCCAGAGCATTGCCTCCAATGAAATATTGACTAGTGAGCTCATCATGCCATTTAAAATGGCACTAAATGGCGCGTTGTGCTCTGCTAAAGCAACAGCTGTGCCTTTAGGGGTATTACATCAGATTGCCCCTGTAAGACTAATGTATGGCAAAGCAAAACCCATTGTTGTCCATTTTAGAGGTTAAATATTACCATGTTTTTCTCTTAGCTTTTCAGAAAGTTTAGCTTTTATTCTGAGCTTCCAGCTGAACACTTCATGAATGCTGTGAATTCTTCCTGATGATATATAGTGCAAACATCACAGCACTGTGTTACAAGAAGACGACCGGGCACTTGTGAGGGGAAGCTCACATAAAGCATGCTTTGCCTTCTAAAGCTTTCCCGCAAATGCTCCTGCATTAGTTGTACATTAGACAGACGTAATAAAGATTTGCTTTGTTTTGCTTTCCCCTCCAAAGATGACTGACTTTGATTACCCCATCTGCTTTTTCTTTCCTTCAGTGATGGGGAGGGAAAGAAAAGAACATCAACCGTCTGCAGCAGTGAATCTCTAAATGCTGTGGGGGCCACACTCACACCTCGCCGCATCTCCTGGCGGCGGAGAATATTCCTGCAGGTAGCTTCACCTATGAATAAATCTCCTTCCAAGATGCAGCATCCAGGTCTGTGTGTGCTTTTAAAGAAAATAAACAAGCAGTTGTTACTGAATAGTTATTACCTTAGTGAACTGCAACATGCAAAAATATGAAAGGGAGAAGGGAGTCAGCTTGATACAATATTCTTGCTAGAACCTCACTTGAGATCAGTTGTACTCAGATGGCTTTAGGTCTTTGTTGCTTTAAACAAACGATTCTGTCATCAAAAACAAATTAATTGCAACCTGCCATGGCTGCACTGATAGCAAGGAAATGAAGAACTGCCTCTTGCTGACAAAGATATCCTCTTTAACAGTTAGCAAATTTTTACCCTATTATGCTTACATAATAGCAGTGTTTGCAGAAAATAGTAATTTTTCTACCTTATCCTTGTACTGCACATAGCACCTGTTGACTGTGTTAATAATTCTTATAGCTTTAGGTCATTTAGGGTAGAAAGCTCTGAAATATCTGAAATCCTGCTATACTGATATATCTGCATTGGCAGAATTCACAGACATAGGTAAATGACAAATTCTATATTTAGTGGCCATAAAGTGCTACAGTGCTGCCTATAGTGCATCTTAGCAGATGAATAAAGTTGTGTTTAGTATAGAGCCTGTTGTTAATCACAGCAGTAAACAAGCTCAGCTGTAAAGGAGACTTTATGGATAAATGCCTCTTTGTAACTCTAGAGGGAGCTAGCAGGGGAAAGGGTGACCCTTTATTTAGCTTTGTTGAATTTAAATATAATGTTATCTAATTTAAATAAAACACTTCATTTAAAAATAATTCTCTACTGTTGAAATGCATTTTCTCTGTCTTTGGAATCAGTGCCTCACTGCTGAATGTGGAAGACAGCTATTTTTGTTCTGCTGTGACTTAGATTTTCATGATATGTCAAACAATCTGAGTTTCCTGTAATAGCATTCTGATTCTTTGCAGATGGACATGACGGAAGTGAATTGTTACCATTATCCCCTCTTGCTCCACCCTTGGAGGAGGACCCTTTTGTTCTAGTACTGCAAAATGAGGATGGTCCAGATAACAGTGGAGAGAGGAAAAACTCGGAAGAACTACAAAGTCTGTGGAGAAAAGCCATCCATCAACAAATTCTGTTGCTTCGAATGGAAAAAGAAAACCAGAAGCTGGAAGGTTAGCTATTTAGAAAATACCCCTAAAAACTATTACAAATTCTGTGGCCTGAAGTTGAAAACTGTACTGGTGTTGGTGCCTCTAACAGAGGTCTGCTTCTGTAACTTTTTGGTTAGCAGTGCTAGAAAGAAATGTGTTCGCCTGTCTCACAGTCTACCAGGTTCTCTGTCCACCTGCCAACTCTTAATGAGTCACTTTAGTTAAAGGAGAAAGTGATAACTTTTCCTTTTTTAGTGCATGTTAGACAAAGGTTGCTACAGTCTGTGTTCTAGCTGACTAAGTCTAGGAATTCTGATGTGAAGGGGAGTAAGGAGAACAGACGCTTTGTGAACACTTAGTTATGGTAAACCTTACCCTCTATATCTTGTTTCAGTCCTTTGTATCACATGACATTTCTGTCCAGGCTTTCTGTACTTCATTAACCACATCGCAGTGGTAACTTACAAATATTTGAATCTAAATGTGATTTTTGAGCAACTGGCTCTTGAGGTATGTCAAAAAGTCATTTTTTCAGAAGATGAGATGATGTACACTGAAAATTAGTGCTGTTACTGAGGGATCTGAAGTTGGCCATGCTGACTTGTCAGCTGCCTGAGCTTCTGGCTAAGATATTTTATTATGACTGGTCAAGATACGCACAAATAAAAGATAGGATGCAATGTCTGTCCTAGCAAATAGAAGTTCTTCAGTATAATAGACTAATAGCTTTTGGTGCAAGTTGAAAATTTCAAATGTCCTCTCTGCAATTGCTGCCCTCTTCTTCTCGTGCATGGCGTATAACCTCATTATATGGTAGTCTGATTCTTCAAACAAAACATAATGATCTTGTAACAATCAGTTAACTGTTTTTCCCTCTTTCGTGGTTCTTACTGAGAAGGCAGGAGGAGGAGAGAGAAACAGCAGGATAGAAGTCTTTCCATGTCCCTACAAGCGTACATCTTTGAATGTATTTCCTACACGCTTTCCCTCTGTGCACTCTCTCTATAGTTTGTTTCCTTATTGACATACGCTTCTGTGGAAACTTCTAGATTCATAGGAAACATCTATAGAGAATTCTGTTTTAACTTCAGGCAAAATCTTCATTTGTTGTTTTAGCAAATGATCAGTCTACTCTTGGGTGGGGAAGCTGGACATCTGCTGTAGTGACTAATTTCATGTTATTCCCTCTGGTAGTATGAGCTGCTGAGGGACAAACTCTCTTCTGTACCCTTCCTGCGTGGCTGGAGGTACTGAAAACTGTTAAATCTGTCCAGTTCCGTAAGACTCAGTTGGAGGTTATTTTTATTCTATAACTGATAGGTAGAAAATAAGTTTTTCCTGCCTGATCATTTGTGGTGAAAACAGGAGTGTCAACAGGGAGACTCCAAACTGGCACCCATCTGCCAGCCCACATCTTGGTTTGTGCTCCAAGGAGCATGTCTTCATTCTTGTATGCAGATTCATAAGTACTGCTAGTGAAACTGGTGTTCTGGCTAGCTAGAATTCATCATCTAATTTTCAAAGGGTGAAAAGTAAACTGTCTTAGTGCCTGTCTCTAGGCTTCCTTCCTATGGGCTACTGTAACATGGGCCATTTTGTGGACAGGACATAGGCAGAACTGATACATTCCAAATAAGCGCTGGTTTGGTCAGTGGTTGGCATCCTAGCCTACAATTAAATGTAGATCTTGGGAATAGGAAATGTAATAACAGAAATGCAGCCATTTCTACTTGAAGCCAGGTTCCAAGCTGTGAATTTATTCAGCTGTATATGACTGGTGTAAAACTGGAATTGCTGTGGAATTGTTTTCAGTGGTTTTCTGTTAATGTTTTGTTGATTATTTTATTTGCAAAATATTAATAGAACCTCTTTTCCTGTTCTTTTTGCTGTCGAGGAGACTTGAATACAATTAGCTCTTTGTTTTACAGAAGGTAAGTTCTGTGAATTGCACAAACTTGCTTATTTTTTTTTTCTAGGCAGCTAAAAGCTACTTTTGACAGTAGATCAGCTGGAAATATAAGAACTACAAAAAGTAGCAGGCCACCTAGCAATGATGAGGAACAATGTTAATAAGGATGGTTGCAAGCAACAAAGATTGGCATAGGAGGTAGGGCAAGTACGATCAACAGGCAAGCTTGCTGACTTGCAGTGGGGTTAACTGCAGAACCAAAGTACCATTGGCTTATATCTATTGCATACTGCTTATGAGAATGAGCATTCTCAAATGAAATCATACAGCAATAGGGTAGCTTTCAAAATTGTCCCAACTGGACTACAAATCTTGTGATGAGATCATGTTCCCATTTTTATGGAAGTGTACTGCACCTTGCATAACAAGTTGCTTCTACAAGGCCGCCTGTAGCCTTGTATAGATATGGTCTCACTGGTGTAACATAAAGCTTTTGGAAATAAATTATCACTCACATTTTTTGGAGTGGGCTAGGCAATGATCTTACGGATTCACCCAATATTGGCTATATCCAAAGTGTGCCTATTAGTGAAGGAACTGATTGTCTTGTTTTGCAGGTTGTATAATAACATAGTGAGAGTTTGCTTGCACCTGGAGATGATGGTGGGGAGGGGGCATACATCTGCAAGAGGAAGGAGTCTCCTGCAAGGAGCAAGTACTGCACACAGATCAAGGCAAATTTGGGATAAACTCAATTGCAGCTTTCAGAGGTCATGTTGTGAAATGTACAATTCAGTCCAGTGGTAATTAAACCTGTTTCTGTAAATTAAGACACATTCAGGTCTTGATTCCAGTTTTTTACACCAATAGTGTGAGGAATTGGAGTGTTTTTCTGCATGCATATCATGGATAACAAAATAACCACAGTTAATTTCTCAGTAATGGAAATGAAGGCTGCTCCCCCATGAAATTCCAGAGTAACTCTGCAGCTTTATTTCAGAACTAGTGAGTCCTGTGGAATAAATGTCTTGTGCTGGGTAGTCGTACACAGCAAACCTTTTAAGTATACAGCAACATGAGTTCTGTTCTTCAGCACAGATGTACCTTTCTGGATATGGTTCATGTTGATTCATTCTATTTACTTCTAGTCAGCTTGATGATGCCAGGTAGCAGTGCCAGGAGCTCTTACGACTCTCTTAAGGGACATGTAAAAACTGGGACCAGTGTGACAGACTTTAGTTTAGGAGAGTTGCCTAGTTTGCTTGTCTAAATCTCTAATACAAACATTTGTATGTTTGGGACTTTCCATACTAAAACAATTGTAGTGTCCAATATAAACAAGAGAAAATTGATTAAAGGTGTTTTTGCAGTTGAAAGAAGCAGCAGATGTGGTGAAGTTGAATGTTGAGTGTTTTTTTCTTATTGCCCCAAGCCTTAAAAACTGTTCTTATGTACTTCATGAATTACTAATGTTCATGGCCCAGTAATAGAAGTTAAATTGTTACCTGCAGCATCTTATGAGAAAAGACTGTTCCCATCTTGGCTATTAACTGATGAATTTTAGGTGTATTTATCCCTAGTCAGATTATCAGATAGATATATCTAACTTGAATGGGTTTTGCGTACTTGATGTCCCTTGTAATTTTCTGATGTTATGGTTTTCCATATGCTCCACATCTGTGTTCTGTGCTCTAGCAAGCAGAGATGAGCTCCAATCAAGAAAAGTTAAACTGGACTATGAGGAAGTTGGTACATGTCAGAAAGATGTCATAAATGTTTGGGATAAGAAGTTATTAAACTGCAGAGCCAAAATTCGATGTGACATGGAAGATATTCATTCCACTTTGAAAGAAGGTATTTATGTAGGATGGCTTTTAACTATGCAGTCTGAAGATTTTTTGTTGTTGTCTTTTGATACAGAAGTAAATCTTCCAGCAATACACTTTTTCCAGTACCACAAAATCATGAAAAAATTGCCTCCTTTTTGCAATGCACCCACCTCCTGCTGCCAAACAGAAAATAGGTTCTGCTGTGTCTACAGCTTAAAATGTCAGCAATGCAGAAACACGTATAGTCATACTCCTGAAAGTAGCATCTTGTGCCCATGTAGTATTACATCAAAGATTGAGCTTGGAGCTTCTGCAGCTGACACTGTGACCTTCTGGTTTCTGCTCTGTGGCTCCCATCCAATTGACTCCCAAGTTTCAGATGCTCTGATTTTACTTAGTTACTGAGAGGGCAGGAGCGTAATGTCTAATGTGGACTGTACCCAAAACCCAGGAGAATCACAGCTGAGCTTCAGAGAGTCAGAAGGACCACATCTTGTGGAGTCTGTACTATGGTCTTTTAGTATTTTGTTTCCTGGAGTGAAAGGCTGGGGATTTTGTCTTGAAGTAGGTCTTCCTGTGGCCTAGCCGTAGGCCAGAAGGGGAGCCAGAGGAGGGCCTTGTTACTATAATGCAGATGTAGCCTCTGATTGCACCACTGTGCCTTCCTCCATAGAATCTCATGTCTGTATTACAGATGCTGAAAAACAATATTTCAGTGTAATCTGGCTGTGGTATGGAAGGGAAGTTTAAATTGCTACCAAAGAAGATTGTGGTAGAAATAAGGTGGTTCCTGTTAGTGACCTGCAGAAGACTGCCAGCAGACATCTTTCCTTGCTGCTCTATCTTCTGATGCTGGACTGCAGTTCAGAGTTCAGAAAAAGGATATGCTTTTTCTAATTTGTATTCATATTAAATAATTATTTGCCTGGGAAGTATTGGTAGAGTTGACAATTTATTTTGACTCGCAAAGGTCGGTTTACAGAGTCGGGGGGATGTATGCAAAAATCCGAAAGTAGTATTTTAATTTAGTTTATGCTTTCACAGGTGCTTGGCTGACTTGAGAGAAATGTTGTCTTTCAATATGAATGGTTCTGTGTCCTTCCTTTGGTAGGCAGCATTAATGCTTTTAAGTTTGAACCAAGCTTTTTATAATCTGTACATCTTTCTCCAAGCCTATGGGCTGACATGAGCAGCCCTTTGGGAAGCGGAAGAGGAGGTGGACCTCCCTGTATTTTACACCTCTGAATTTAGTTCAGCCTTCCTAAACAGGACGGTCAGCTTTCTGTGTGTAGTCTTGCATCTTTTCCTGCTGGAGGCTAACAGCTCAGTGGTGGCAAAACAAGGGATGTCTGTACTTCAGTTGCCCAGTGTAGTGCTCAGTGTAATTACCGTAAGTTTGTAGTTAATGTTAGTAGGACTGAGCTGTGGCTACGGAGGGAATATACTGCAGGGTGGACAACTTCTGAAGCTGACTGTTTGTAAGAGATCCTCCAGAGTGCTTCAGTCAAGTTTATGACAGGCAAAGATTATGACAAAGCAAATTCTTGTGTTATAGCACTAAAAATACGCCCTTGCTTAGGCCTCTTGTTTTTTGACCTACAGGTGTACCAAAAAGTCGTCGGGGAGAAATTTGGCAGTTTTTGGCTGTGCAACATCGAGTCAGACACAGACTGCCAAACAAGCAGCAGCCTCCGGACATCTCTTACAAAGAACTTCTGAAACAACTGACTGCTCAACAGCATGCCATCCTTGTAGATCTAGGTATGTCTGTTTGTACCCAGGAGATTATTCTGACTTGTTTCATGTGTCTGAGTGGAAACACACCATTCTTAATGGAAGCTGTTGCTGGAGCTGGTTGCTGCTGTATCAGCATCACGTTCTGTGTTGTCAGGATACATTCTGTGTATGCTGCTTAGCGTCCTCTAAGCAAATGATTTCTTAGGTTATGCTGTTTGTATTTATGCTCTTCTACATCTTTCTGAAAAGAGAAATCAAGCAGTTGCTTCTGCAAGTTCTTTGCAGATAAGGATATGAAATGAGCTCAATGAATAGAGTCTAAAATCGGGGGTGAATTATGGGTAAATGACTAAAATCAACCTGCATATGAAAGCAAAGAGAAAAGGTCTATGGGAAGAGACAAGTGCTGGTTGTCAGACAGATCTGTTGTTTTTGTTTTTGTTTTTTTTTTTTTTAATGAGAAGAATTGAATGTCAATTACTCTTCTCTCTTTACATCAGGACGGACATTCCCTACGCATCCTTACTTTTCTGCTCACCTGGGAGCAGGACAACTATCACTCTTTAATCTCCTGAAAGCATACTCTTTGCTGGACAAAGAAGTGGGTTATTGTCAAGGTATAAGCTTTGTAGCTGGAGTGCTGCTTCTACATATGAGTGAGGAACAGGCCTTTGAAATGCTGAAATTCCTCATGTATGACCTTGGCTTCCGTAAACAGTACAGGCCAGACATGATGTCGCTACAGGTAACTCAGTCCTTAAATGAGTTTTGAGCTCTCAGAGGTTGCTCATGTTCTCCAGGGTCTTATGAAGCTTCTTATGTTGTTTTGGAGGTTGTGAGGTGCATGAAAATGTTATTGTCAAACCTTTCTCTGACTCCGAATTTACAAACAGAGAAGTTCAGAACTTGCAGACTTTTCCTGTCACACGTCCCCATCATCTTCTGTTTGGAAACTCTGCTGTCTTTGCTATTTTGCTCTTCCTTTTCTTTTCCTCACTTGTCTCTATTCCTTATGCCAAAAAACCAATATGCATGCATCTGTATAGATAGAGTTTAAAAATAAATTTGATTTTGTTTTGCTTCAGTCCCTAAGCACTTAGATGCAGATTTTTCTCTTGTAACTCCAAGTCAAATCAATCGTGACACCCAGTGGCCAGTCAGTGTACTCCACATTTGTACTTGGGGCTGCTCTGTCTTGTTTCATCGTTTGCAACTCTTTTCTCTTATCGTCCTCTACCCCACCACCCTCAACACAGAGAGAACACAGATGTATTTTTAATCATTCAGATTTCCTATGAAACGATGCATGCTCTGCAATATTAGTCTTTTAACAGCTGGCTATAGATACTCAGGGCGGCTTAGGAAGGAGACAGAAAATCTTTCAGATCTGTACAAACTTCAGGGTTTAAAGTTTGGTAAATCCTTCACCTTGAGATGCAGCTGTCCACTGACTTAAATAACTGTATGCTGTAAGTCCCTAATATTATAAAAGGATATACCACTGCTGAGTTAAAGCTTATAATCCACAGTGGAGAAAGAGAAAACTAAGAGGCAGATACAAAAGTTTGGGGGTTTTTTTTTCATGCTCCCTGCAAAGGAAACACTTATAATTAAGTAAAAACTTAAAGGGGAGTTTCAGTCTGTTTTTCATGGCCAGCCACTTCAGGCGCTTATTTGGCAAGTGTCCAGAACAATGGAATAGATTGTAGTTAAAAAATTGTATGTGCTTATTCTAAAAATTAGAGGAGTGTTTTACTCTGGATGTGAGTATGCTATAACAAGTTTGTTGAGATGAATTAAAGGTGAACAGCCATAAAGAGCATCATTCTGCCTCTTCCCTGTCCCATTCTCCCCATCCCCCCACATATGTTTTGAACAAGTGGGGGTCAAAGTGTGATAAATGCATGGTTGTGGGATTTTTTTTTTTTCCCCCTAGAAGATGCTCTCTTAGTGTTTGTATGTTATACTGCAGTTCTAGACTTTTAATAACATCTTCTGGTTTGAAAGCGTTCGGATGTTCAGGATTTCACTTTTTGATTTAAATGAGTCTGAAAGTTTCATTGTCAGAAGCTGTAAGGAAGAAAACTTGTAAGTTTGAGGTCTACTGCATGTACACCTGTTTGTCCTTTAAATGAAATGACCTCTCTTTCCCCACAGTTTGCTCCTAGGCAGTTATCCTGTTCTGTAAAAAAGTACAAGTTTTGTCTGCTCAAGACAAACTAGACTATTGAAGATGATTTCTCACTGAAGATGACTCAGAGAGATCTCACTGAAGCCTAACACTTTGTTTTGATTTTTAACAGGAGTAGAGCACTTGCAAATTCTTTTGCATTTACAGTTCTGAAACACAAGTAAGCTTCTATGCGGAATTGGCTTCTGTCCTGTAGATGAAAAATGTTGAATGTTTCTTTAGGATAATGAAAACTTATTTGAATTATATTTTTAATTGTCTGGAAAAAATAGTGATCTGCATCCTTAGTTCATAATGAACTCATCCAACTGGTTTACTGCCGCTGTGATACTATTTGAATTTCACATGTAAACGCGTTTTGTATCGACACTGTCCAAACTGTTCTTAATTAAAGCAGTTAAAGCAAGGACTCAAACGCATGCACAAATTCAGCTAATTTGCCCGAATGAGAAATGATCTGTCTACTTGTGGACACTGCTGACTGATAGATAGTTTCAAGTGCAGGCATTTTTGGTAGGGAGGAATCACAACCACTAAAAGTAAGAAAGTAACTGGATCCAGTAAGTCACTTTCTTATTGAGGATTGGATTCACATTAAGCATAAGGCACTGTTGACAGCAAAATTGGACCTGACAGCTAATCAATATGTATCTGCTTCTCATCTACTGCTTTACGAGAGAAGCATCGCTCTGTGCTGTGAGTGACTTACTGTGGAATATAAACTATCAAAAGTGAAAAGAAATGATTTGCCACAGCATGACATTTCTAGCAATGAATAGCAACAAAGCACTTTGCTTTGCAACCTTTTACAGGTAGCATAGCAGCAGTTTTTGCACCAGTATCTTAAATTTCTCTAGACCACTGACATGTGGGAGATGTGCTGGGAAATATGTATGTGGTACACCTCTATTGACCCACCGTATCTAATGTACTCCGTGGGTACAGAAGCTGTCTAAAGTAATGATTGTAGCATAGGAGTCTTAAATGCAGCAAAAATATGGCCAAGATTCAAAGGATGAAAGCTGAAATGTGTAAATTTAGCCAGAAATAGTTCAACGCTGTAATGTAGAGTTTTAGCATCTTGGAAGAGGTACTTCTTTCTGCTTTCATTGCTGCAAGACTGAAAGTTCTGGTTTGTTGATAAAGTTAGATCAATATAGTCTCTTCTTACCTTAAACCTGTGAATCAGAAATGATACTTCATTAATAATCAGGTTCAAACTTTCTTTGTTATGGAGTACTGTATTGGTTTTAATTCATTAGGGGTGGGTTGTTTATACGTGAGTAGATATCACTCGAGGCCCTAGGCAACAATTAAGCTTCATTTTACAGTGCCATCTGTACTGGAGTTAATTTCCCTCAAGTGAAATGTGAATGGTTTGGAAAACTGAATAAAGCTGAACTTTTCTTTCTCTGCTTCCTCCCTCCCCTCAACCCGCTCATGCACTGTAGATTCAGATGTATCAGCTGTCAAGGCTTCTTCATGATTATCACAGAGACTTGTATAATCATCTTGAAGAAAATGAAATCAGTCCCAGTCTTTATGCTGCACCATGGTTTCTTACACTGTTCGCATCTCAGTTTCCATTAGGATTTGTAGCCAGAGTATTTGGTAAGAAAGTTTATTCTATTGCAATAATGAACAGAACAATGTTGTCCATTGTGTTTTGAAACTCTCAGGGAGTAGTTTTCTACATGCTAGGGATATTTGGGGTGGTAGTAGCAATACTCTCCATCGTGGGATGTCAGCTCCTTTTCAAAGAGGAAAACCATAATGTATTCTTTGAAACATAGGACTTGAGCAATTAAGTATGTTATTAACAAAGAAACTTCTGAAGCATGAACAGCAGGAAGTTCATTGTTGCAAATGTACTTTATGCATCAAGCATTCGGTTTATAGTCTATAGAAAAGTTCATCTTGTTGAACTTGCAAAATTGAAAAAAAGAGAATGCACTGGTTTTCGAGAAAGTGTTTCTGAGTAACTGATTCTAACATGCTTTCTAATAAAAATTTAACTAAACTTGAACTTAAAGGCTGTTTCAGGTATTAATGCAAATATTGAACAGTTTTCTAGTGTTAGTATGCCTCTTACTCCATTTAGATAGTTTTTTTCATTATATGCTCCACTTCAGATAACATCTAGTACAGAAGCTTACATATTGATTGTGTCTTGTAGTGTTTACAGTATCAGCATGCCAAGGACTTGGTTTTGTATTCTTTTATTGTCCATAAGAACTGCCAGCTTAATCAAAGCTCTAGTAATGCAGCTTTAAAAAAAAAGTTGTTTATTTATTAATGTAAAACTCACTGTGAGAGATGCACCAAGAAGCTAGGAGCGTATGTCATACACTTCCTTATAAATCAGACTATTTTTCCATTTGATTTTTCTGTTTTCATATGGCACCTTTTGTTGTTTCTTAAGGAATTCAACCTGAATTCTGTCTCCTGTTTTACTACTGTAGTGCATTAGGTTTTTAATTTGTTTGGTGTGGTGGTTTGGGGTGGAAGAGGGTTTTGGTTGGTTTTGGTTTTCTTTTTTTTTGACCTAGTGATTTCTTCATTACAGATTTTTTTTTTTTCCTTTTACAGCAAACTTTTTTTCTGACTGCTCTTTGGGTGAACAAATGATTGGTGTATTTGTTTTGCAGTGGTATTCATGTGATTGGTATATATCTTTCCTAGTGGGATTATTGAATTCTGGGACACTAAAGAATTTTGGTGCTTTTTTTTTTTAATTTATATTTTAGGGCTAAAGTGTTTTTTTTTTTTTCTTCTTCAGTAGTCTTTGAATTTGGAAAATTATTTTTTTTTAAGGATGGGGAGGGTCAGTGTCCATTTCTCTGTAAATGAGCTGAGCAACGCGTATTCCCGTTTTAAAACTCAAAAGCCACTATGCTGTTGTTTTGCTTCCTAATGCTTTGGATTCCTGCATCTTCAGTGTCATATGGGCCATTGTCACATACCAGGGACAGTTAATGTGTACACATCACAAATTATATATTTATGCTGCTTGAATGTGCATCATAGACTTGAGAAGCGAGACTTTTAAGTCTTGTGTACGAGTGAGATGGCTGCCTTACCAGTGTCCCAGTGCTACCCTGAGATAGGGATTAGGGCCAGGGATGACCTCTCAGTATCAGGATCAGAAGTTGAGTTTGTTCAGTTGTGTAGCCCTGCTCTTGGTGATGTGACAGAGCCAACAGCACAGGAAGCTTATTTGAATTGCTCATGTGTTGTGTTCATCTCATTAACTGCAAGTTCACTGCTGCTGCCGAGACAGAGTCTCTAGTTAGTGATCAAGTTTCCAGTTTCTGTGCAGTCTGTGTCTACTGACTTCTGCAGAGCCTGGAATTTCCCCTCACATCTATGTATACATCAAAGTAAGGATTTGGGGCTTAACTTATAGCCAATGTGATCACTACTGTGGATTTTGAAAATAATATGACTGGTTATGGAATCTATGTGATCATTTTTTAGGGACTAGCTTCTGCCTGTAGAAAACAGTAAAACGTCAGTACGTTGTATTGTGATCTGCTTCCCAATTGCTTTTCAGTCACAGATGCCCCTAAAAACAGCAGTTAGCTAACAGTCTACAGTCTACAGTAGACAGTGATGAAATGCTTATTGTAGATAAACATTACAGACATAACAAGCATGCGATATTTTCTTTAACAGTCTTACATCTGTTAGATGACAGAAGATGTTTTTTATATGCTTTAACCTCATGTTGAAATAAGACAGATTGCACTTGTGAAATGAATAAATCTGCAGTATGATTGATTAAAAAGAAAAACATCCCAGCAAATATATATATTTATCCAATGACTTTAGCTCTCATTTTCAAGATATTTTAATGATTTTCTTTTTTAGACATCATTTTTCTTCAAGGAACGGAAGTCATATTTAAAGTAGCACTAAGCCTACTTAGCAGTCAAGAAACATCTATAATGGGATGTGAGAGTTTTGAGAACATTGTTGATTTTCTTAAAACCACTATTCCAGATATGACGCAGCCCCAAATGGAAAAAATTATTACCCAGGTAAAGTTGTTTTTCTCTTTACTTTTTTTCCCCCGGTTTAGTTTACTTTAAAAGAATCATGCCTAGGGTATGTATAAAAGTCTTCTCAGTATGTTCTTTTTGGTTTGAAACTCAAAGGAGTCATCTTCCCAGTAACTTGTATAGAAACAGGATATAAGCTAATTTCAATGGGGTTTGAACTTCAGTTTTATCAAGACTTCAGTTACTACCTCAAGGTTTAGTACAAAGGTTCTTTTGTGCTCCAGCTATTGGGAAAACATGACTTTGCTTATAAATTTCACATCACCATCAGGGGTGAAGGGTAAAAGTAGCCCATTTTCCAATTTAAACCCAGCTGTTGCTCCCTGCTAGTGGGTGAGCAGTCCTGCAGTTTGTGATGGGAAGCACAACTTCCCATGGTGGGAAGAGGCAGCATTACAGCGCCTTCTTCTGCTGATCCTTCAAACTCTGGCTGCACAGGGCCGGGTACCTGCGTAGGAACTTTTCTGACACCTCCAACTTAAAATCCTTCAAGTCAGGAGGTTGGTGAGGCCCTGTTTTCATGATTTCTATTAAAATCAAGGTCAAGCAAACTTTTGCTGTTCTATTGCAGGGGTGGCTTCTATCCTCCTGGGGATCATTTTTAGGGTGCCCTCCTGCAACTTCCCCATTTCACCTCAACCTTGCACTTGAAGGGATCACATCTGGCAGGTGCTTAGTGCCAGAGGTAGAAGCCCTCCAGGACTGATCCTTGCCTTTCTCGGGCAAGGGAAAGGAGGACTGCAGTAGTGTTATTTCATTAGTGTCTTTGCAACTTCTTGGCAAAGGGCAAGAATAGAAGAGAAACAAAGAATTACTGATGCTGATATAGGAAAAGCTTCTTGCCTGGGATCTTCATCTCTCTTCATCATTTTCCTCTGCATTGAAGCTGTAAATTGAAAATGAGCCTCAGTTTAGTACCTTAACTGTGAACCTGTGAACAGTCTTCCCCCTTCAGGTGGCAGTTCGGACATAACAGAAGAGCTCTAGAAAACCATCTCTGTATGCAGAAGTGCAGTTAACACTGATGCATTCCTATCGCTTGGTTAACGTTGAATATTTCAGATGCTGTCAGTTAAGAATTCATTTTTAGACAACCTTTAAATCTTCTTTTCCTTGTTGCACCAATTGTGATTGCCATGCTAAACCTGTTTCAGGCACTTTAGTGTCTATCTTCACACCTCACCAATTCTGGCAGTGATAGAGATGGTAGTTCAATATTTTTGATACTATTAGAAATTAAATCTCTGTCCGGTGGTCTGCATAGGTTGCAGAGCGATGGTGCTGTGGCGAGCATGGTAGAAGTGGCTTTGTGAAAAGCCAGGTCTGACTGAGTAAAGAATGGTTTATGTTGCCTGAGCGGAGGTGGATGTGGTTATATGCAGGTCAGCTCAGCGCTGAGAGGAAGGTAGCCTGCTCATCTGTGATGCGGTCTCATGCTGTGCCGCCTTCTGGATCTGCATTCATGTGTAGACCACCTATATCGTATTGCTTCTGCCTAGGCTGGCTGCAGGTGGAGTTGTTTGGCTGTCTCAGTGCTGTAATTCCCAGGACCATCCTCTTAGTGCGGACAATGAAAGAAAAATGTAGACATTGTGCAGAACTATAATACACAGATGAAGAATTGACTGGGTAGTTACATAGAGGAAAACAGCAGTTGCCCAGCTTGAAACACCATATGTAATTTAAGGTTTTACCTCATTTTAATTACCTGAAGAACTGTGAACATAATGCAGAACTTGTTTTGTTGGGGGATCTGTGTGTGTCTTCTGTTGGGGTAATGTTGTGATCTCTAGAACAAGGAACAGAATTAATGTCACTGTAGACATCCTTCCCTTCCTAGCCTGAACTATTTGGTAACTTCCAGAAGCTGAGAGGCTATGACTAGATGTCACAATAAAGGTCATATGGTCCTATCATTGCTAAATGCTCAGCTGCATAGTCTTCACAATGCTTTGTCACCAAAGCATCCCAATAAGAAAGCAGTGTATTTTCACGCAGAAACAAAGCACAGGGAAACTGTAACCATGGAGAGTGTTTTTATAAAATTCTGTAAATGGGCACTTGGAGTCAAGAGATCCAGTTTTGAGGGTGGAGATCTGACTACTCCTGGATTATTCTCCCCGTTATGTGATCCTGCTATCATCACAAGCTGGTGAGACTTGAATTTAAAAATTTCTTCTTAAACTTCTTAATATCCCTGAGAAAGAGATGATGAGACTTGGTCATATTATAAAATTCTTGGATTAAGTA
This sequence comes from Phaethon lepturus, assembly GCF_000687285.1. Lineage (NCBI taxonomy): Eukaryota > Metazoa > Chordata > Aves > Phaethontiformes > Phaethontidae > Phaethon > Phaethon lepturus. The sequence continues at coordinate 108,927 of NW_010509638.1, forward strand.
AGACTTTTCTGCTGATATATCTCATAGTAAGAGATGATATTCCGTAATTGTAAAAATGATGATCCAATTTATTCTAAAGTCTTTTATTATGGCTACAATAAGAACTCTAGATGCTAAAATGCTTTTACTGCAGGCTTTCCCTTAAAATACTTTTTTGAGAGGAAAAGGAAAAAACATTAAGTGAATCAAACAGAGTCATTGCCTCCTAATCAAACATTTATCTGGAGTAAGTGCTCTCTGTTGTAGTTAAAAATTGGTTTTTTTTTTCTCATGTCAGGTGTTTGAGATGGATATTTCAAAACAGCTCCATGCCTACGAAGTAGAGTACCATGTTCTTCAGGATGAACTGCAGGAAAACGTGAATCCCTGTGATGAAGGTGAACCCCTGGAAAAGCTGGAGAGGGCAAACAGTCAACTGAAGAGACAAAACATGGATTTGTTGGAGAAGCTACAGGTAAATGACTTAAGACTACAAACTCATGGAGAGGTCATTTCTATGATTCAGCCAGTAGAGGAGTAAGTGTCTTTTTTAAATGTACATGAGAAGTCTCCTGACTGCAAGACCTTATGCAGTTGAGCCATTCTCTCAATTACAGTGATTTACTTTTGTTACACATATTTTTAACTCCTTTGTCATTCCTTGTACTTTTCCTTCTTGATTTAGATTTCTTTTTCTCAAAATATCTCTACCATTATCTCCCGTAAAATCTGTTGGCAAAATTTGTATATCTCACTGAAAAACAAGTTCTCTGTCCCTTCATCTCTTTGCTTCCCTATTGCAAACTCCTAAGAAATAATCCACAGTATATTAGGCTTGCTTTCGACAGACCTCTGTAGGCAGTATCATCGTGTTTCCTTCTGCTGAAGCTCATAGTCCTACTTTTGAAAGGTTGTGTCTCCTAGAAGACTTGAATACAGCTGAGTGCCCACTAGACTTTGCCCAATGAAGTTGTGCTTTAAAAACAGCCTTCTCTTCCTCCACTATTTACCCATTCTATAGCCTAGTGAAGACTTGTTTCAGGTTTCGGTATATATTGTCTTGCAATTTTCTGAAAGACAAGCTCTTTTTTGCATCACCAGGCCATTTCTTGTTATATTTGTTAATTTGAATAAGCATTGGGAAGAGCTCAGAGAGCACCTTCAGCTTCTGGAACCTGAAAACAGAAGCAGGGAAAAAAGGAAAGATCAAGTCCTCATTTTTGTTTATGGGCTAAGGGTTCTGTGCTGTGTTCTTTTGCTATTGAAAACAGGGATCACTTGGTTTTTTACTACTATTATTTTTGCTTTACTATTATTTATTTATTTACTGCTACCCAGGCTTTTACCTTTGTTCTGAAAATGCACCAAGGGCGTAGAATAATTATGAGTGACTGATTGAAAATCTCTGTTGAAGCTCTTCTGTTCTTCCAGAGTGCTGTACTATAATGCATCTTCCTCAGTTCCTTAGGCTCTTCATCTTTTTGTTTCTATAGCTTCTTCATTCCTCTGCTTTTGCCCTTTCCTAGGAACAGTCAGAAGTCCCCCACTTCCCACAGAGAGACATTTGCTACTGCTGAGCTCCAGGTTTTCTGATTACTAGTCACTGGGGTTTTTTCCCCCAGAGGAAGCTGTAGGATTTTTATTGGAGAATAGGGAAAACTGACTGGTTCTGGACTTAACGTTGAGGTTCTCTTCCCCTCTACCCTCTCCATCCTGCTAATTTACTTTATTACATAGAGTTCCTGTCGGACAAGTCATATCTTCCAGTGCTGCTCCAGCTGCTGATGTCTTTTTCCTCCCTGCAGCTCCAGTTCCATGTTACTCTCAACTGTCCATTACTTGCTGCAACTTGCATGTCTCTCTCCCTCCGTAAAGCTTTCTGAAATCTTACAGATTCATCAGGCCACTCTAAGGAGATTCTGTGTATGATACACAGTAGGCATTCCTTGTTTCATCTGCCTACACAGATGTCTTAGAAACGTCTATGTAATTAAGTCTTCCTTAACCTAATAACTTAACTTTACCTGATATAAAAAAAGTGATGCAGAACGTCTCAATTCATTGAGATAATGTTATCGTTTACAGGTTGCTCATGCTAAAATTCAGAGTCTGGAATCCAGCCTGGAGACTGTTTTGACTCGAGAGAATAAAATGAAGACTGTAATTCAGTCCCTGGAACAGGAGAAGATAACATATCAAAAGACTCTTGAGCAGATAATGAAGTATTTGCCAGCAGAAGTGTTGTCTGACTGTGAACTACTCCTGAAAGAAGTAAACTACAATCCAAATAATAAAATAAAATAAGGAGAAAGCCATAAACCAGGGTTTTCTGGGCAGCATTTCTTCAAAAAAAGGGAAAGAAAAGATGAGTATGCTGCTTTCAAAGGACTTAGCAATAGGCAACGGTATTATCCAAAAACTAGTGCTGGGACACTCATAGCTACAGATGGGCCTTCAAATGTCAGTATGCAAATTCAGGCTATCAATTTTTTTATGATTGTGTAAATAAATCACAAGGGAGAAATAAAGGATTCTCACGTGTAATTATGATGAGTAGATATATATTTAGATTTAACCTAAAGGAAAAGAGAAATTTCAGTAGTCAAAGCCAAGATAATGGCAATCTACAGATTCACTCTGGATGTGCTTGTCTTGTAGTGAAATGAGGATAGCATGTCTTTATATATATGTATGTTGAATAATACTTGAAGAAAAAAAAAAAGAATGTAATTTTCCCTCCAAAGAGCAGCGTGTTTCACATCTGTGGAAGATCTGTGTGAACTCATGCGTGCCTCTCTCTTAATTCTACTGACATTGTGTGCACAGACCAATAAGCAGAATAAGTATCATGACTTGGTTTGTACAGAAAGAGCTCTAGTGCCATCCGCTGCCTGGGCTGTCCTGGTCAGCGGTGTGATTCCACATGCATGTTGGATCTGGAAACAAAAAGCATCACGTCGTAGCTTCACTTCCGTAGCTCAGAACTAAGAAACAGGTATCTGTACACACTCGCAGAACTTGTAAAGACAAGAGCTAACGGTGACTGCTACTTTCTTCCCGGCCTGTTTGCTTCCACTTGTCCTGCAGTTGGTCGTGATGACAGGAGGAAGGAAGCAAGGCTGTAGGGTGGTATTTATTCTGATGTTAATTTTCTGCAAGAGACTTGTTGTCATAAGAGTTAGGTGTGTAATAGGTTCTCATTTAACCAAAGAAATACTATAAGAAGCCTTGTTTTATCATACTGGGAGCCAGAAAGCTGTTCTTAAATTTTATTTGAAGGGAAAATTGAGGCAGGTTGCAGGAAGTTGAGCATAAGTGCACGAGAGAGGACCAAGCAAGTTTCAAATACTATGTACCTTTCAGTTTTCACATACACAGTGAATATACATTTCAAAGGGGATTCTGAAGTACAGGTGCAGTTTTAATAATGCTTTCCAGGTTATTCCTGTTTTAATACTGCTTTGTGGTATTTTTAAAACAGAAGTCATGAATTTGTGTGTTCTGGGGAGAAGATAGGTAAACTCTGATCATTTCAAGGGAGAAAATATTTGTAATGGTATAAAAAGATGCATATAGATTTGAAAATGTTTTTGAGTGGAATTTTTGAGAAGACTTAGATAACTGTGTAATAGACACATGTTTTGGAGTGCATGTCTGAACCATTGATTTGAGTGTTACAGTGGCTCATGTTATCTCTTACCATTTATACTGTATTTCAGGAAACACTTTTTAGTGAGAAAAGCAGTTAAGCAAAGTGCCAAATCCAGAAGTGTCTTTATGCATAAGATTGTCCAATTTAGAAAGCAAGGACTGAATATCACTGCTTTCTAAGTATTATGCTTTACATTAATGTAAGAGTGAGGAACAACAATGCTGACTTGCTGCACGCTGCTGTGGAACTTAGGGACATGGAGGTCTCCTTTTTTTTAATTGTTGTTTTTTACTTCCATGGTGTTTTATTTGATTTAAAATATTGATTTACTTAACAGTCTTTGTTTTTACAGTTGGGGTGCAAGGTCTTAACATTGTGTATAAAATTATGTGGAATCTGTCTAGATATTTCAAGAATATTGTATTGTACTAGGTGGGAAAATGCCAAGTGAAAAGACAGTTATTTGCAGTTTTGTTCAGAGTAAGTTTTAGCTGATGTGTACATACAAAACCAATCCCAGGAACTGCAGTAGTATGTATTACAAAGAATCAAGGTTATTCAGATCCTTTTTTTTTTTTTTTTTTTTAAGATGCACTGAATGTGCTTTATCCACTGTTTCACTTATAAAATTTTTCATGTAATGCCTGGAGAAATTCCAATAAATGTCATTGCTGCATTTCCCGTGGTCTCTGGCTAGTTTTATTTTTCTACACTTCAAGTACCAATCTCCATCTCAGTAGTACTGCTTATATGAAAGATGAAAAGGATCTGTTTAGTTTCTGGTTATGGGGAAAAAAACCCACAGGATCTGTGAAAGGACCTGGGGAGAATAGAAATTCTTATCGGGGAAAATAGTCTTGAATTGTTCTTAATAGAAGATGAAATGGTTAAAAGGTATTTTTCTTCTGTAGCAGTTCATTTAGTATGCATGTTGAGAATAGTGATTTGATGAACTTTACGCTGTACATCTAGCTTGGGAGGAGGACACCATATCGACAAGTAGGAGTAAACTACAGAAGTAAAACCACAGTAAGGCAAGCGCCTCATGACATTAGGACATTAGTGATACCATTTGTATTCTGGACACAAGTGTGGCTTGTAATGGGGTTACCTCTAGGGTGTCTAGCTTGAATTTTGCACTCAAGCAGGTATGCTCCAGACCAGATGAATAACCAGCAAGATTATCTAGAAGACTGTGGACAGCATGTGTGTTTGTGTCTATCTGTTTGTTTCTCCCTATGTATCATATAGATGCCTTTACAGCTGTTCTTTTCTGGTTGCAGTTGTGCCACTGTGAGGAGGGAAGCCTAAGGCACAGTGGGGCAGAGACAGAGCTGCAAGGATATTTGGTTGGGAGAAGGGATAGTTCCTGGGTTTGGACAAATTGCTCATTTATTCCTGTATTTTGTTTTTCTGTTTGGAAAACGAGTTTTCAGAATAAAGCTATTGTTCTGTTTGAGCTAAGCACAACAGTGCGCTCAGTTTTTGCAGTCAACTTGCAGAGAACTAACTCGGGAAGAAAAAGTATCTGCTGTTTTCAGGAACAACTAAGACTGGTTTCCGCTGGCAGAGGGCTTTTTTAAAAATCTGGGAAGAGATCCATCCTTTTAGCTAGAAAACTGGCTTGTAAATGAAGAGTACTACTTGCCAGGAATACAGTTGAAATAGGTCAGTCTGGTAAGAAGGGCTAACATAGGGATCTCTGGTATTCACATCTGTTATAGTTGGAAAACTTGGCCAGAAAGTTGTTGGGGTTGTTTTGGTTGTTTTTTTTCCCTCTCCTAAAGAAGAGAGTATGTATTTCACTCCTAAAAAGAGGAATATTTATTTAAGGTCCCTTTGAGTTGCCTTTTTTCCGCTTTTCTCTTAAAAAGTATTAGATACTACTGAAAAATCAGTCTCCTGATAAAAGGCATGTTCCAGTTGAAGACCTGACATGAAATCTTAAGTGGTTTGATTATGCCCTCATCAGTGTGACACTTCCTTGATTAATAATCACTACAAGAAAACTGAACAGTTTGTAACATAGGAAAGAATTTCAGCAGGTTGGTTCAAGAATTTGGTATTACTAGCATGATCCAGAGGGGCTACATCCGGACACTTAATCTAAGCCTAAAACCACGTAGGTATTAGTGTGAGTTGCTTTTTGTGTGTTGAGGTCAATAACCCCAGGCACTGTTAATAGTAATTATCCACTCAGTCTTTGTAGTCATAGATGGGTGTTGACAGGCATGTGCAGGCCATAACATTTCAAGCTTTGTGCCAGGCTACACCATCTGTTTGAAGAATTGTAATTGATTCTGTATTTCTGTAGTTCAGCTTTTACTGTCAGTGTTCGCTATTGAATGCATTTAACGTATGCTTTGCCTTCCTCAGTCTTTCTAGTGACTAGAAAGAACAAAATTTAACTTTCTTTTCCAAAAAGGCATATTGAATGCTTAGCTATATCCCTCCTCCAGACATCTGGTGTGCAAGAGATAGCGTTTATATGCTTAAAGTTTAATATGTTAGCTCACTCTGCCTAAAAGCATATTAAACTCAGCAGCGACAGTAAAAAGCCAGGGAGTAAAGCAGAGGTGGCTGTGTGTCTTGAGCAGCTAATGGGTTGTGCGCTGACAGACTTGCAATGAAGTGGAGTCTGGATGGATTGGAACTTGGTGTGTTGTTTGGTTTTATTTTAATGCTGAATTTAATTCTGGACCAAAGGAAGGAGCTGGCTGTGCTCCTTTACCAAAATGTTGTGTTCGGGTTTCATTTGAGTTGAGGACGTTTTCCACTCCTTTACTATTCTCTTCAGAACACTTGCACAGCAACCACTTTTTAACAAGGGAATTGTTCCTAGTCCTAACATCAGAAGAACTTCTCTTGGAGCTTATCCAAACTCTTCCTGTACTGCAAATTACAACTTATTCAAGTCTTCACTCTGATAAAAGAAGGTTAGAAGGTTTTAATATAGTGGTTTCATTTTTGGTTGGAGTGCATGCTGAGAGATGACATAAATGTCCTGCTGGAATGTACATGGGGAGAAGTATTGAGTGAGCTTGGGCTTGTAAAACGCTGGACTGAGAGATGTCACTTAGTGTGGGAAATAGGTCTATATCTGACTTCAAAACAGAGACCTAGTTTCATTGGCTGTGTGTACTCTATGCTGTTACCTGTCCAAATGATTACTTCAGTCACCTGTGTACACCCAAACTATTCTATGATTCTATGAATATCTCAAGTTGGAAAGGACTCATAAGGATGATTGAATCCAACTCCCTACTTCTCGCAGGACTTCCGAAAACTAAACCATATGACTAAAAGCATAATCCAGACACTCCTTGAACTCTGACAGACTTGATGCTGTGACTGCTTCCTTGGGTAGCCTATTCCAGTGATTGACCATCCTCTCTGTGAAGAACCTTCTCCTAATCTCCAATCTGAACTTATCTTGGCGCAGCTTCCTTCCATTTCCTTCTGTCCTATCCCTGGTCACCAGGGAGAGGAGATAATCACCTCCCCCGCTGCCTCCCTTGAGGAAGTTGTAGACTGCAGTGAGGTCACCCCTCAGCCTTCTCTTCTCCAAGCTGAACAAGCCAGGTGACCTCAGCTGCTCCTCCAGTCTTGCCCTCAAAGCCTTTCACCATCTTGGTTGTCCTCCTCTGGACACACTCTTACAGTTTGATGTCCTTCTTACATTGAGGTGCCTAAAACTGCACGTAGTACTCGAGGTGGGACCACACCAGTGCAGTGTAGAGTGGGATAATCTCCTCCCTCGACCAGCTAGCTATGCTGTGCTTGATGCACCCCAGGACATGGTTGGCCCTTTGGACTGCCAAGGCACACGGTTGACTCATATTCAACCTGCCATCAACCAGATCTCTTTCTGTGGGGCTGCTCTCCAGCCTCTCTTCCCCCAATTTGTATGTATAACCAGGATTATCCCATCCCAGGTGCAGGATCTGGCACTTGCTTTTGTTAAATTTCATACTATTGGTGATTGCCCAGCTCTCTAGTCTATCTAGGTCTCTCTGTAAGGCCTCTCTACCCTCAAGGGAGTCCACAGCTCTTCTTAGTTGATTATCATCAGGAGTCCTGGGGAATACAGATACTCAGGGGTACAAGGTGAAGTGAAGAGTAGATCCAGGCTAGCTGGAGCCTGAAAGCAGCCGTAATAACACCATGCAAAGCCTGGCTTGCTAAACATCCAGGAATGCAGATGAGTCTGTGCATGGCTCTGGGACGGCTGGACATCACCTCTGTGCTGTGTCTCGGGGCTCCTTGCTTCAGACAAGGTCAAGTCTGGTCCTGTGGACTGAACACCCATTTGTCCCGTGCAGTATGTGCTCCTGAAATATGTCTTCAAGTTTAGTTTTACGTGCTGGGACAGCACGACGATGTAAACCAAATCAGAGTAAGTAGGCATGAGTGGGAGATCTCTTTCCAAGTGTGTGCCTGATGCTAACTGAAACCCTGCTGTAGGCCCCCAAAGCCAGTCAGCATCCCACCAGCACTTCTCCAGGAGGATTCAAGACGAGTTCTGTACGAGGCCGCGGGGCTGTCTGCGCTATCCTCTCCGCACTCAGTAAAGGGTGATTTTTTTTTTTCCCCCCAATACTACGAAAAACATTTGCCTTATTTTTTTTAGTGATCAATCTGCTAAAGTCGATGCTTCAGAAGGGATTGTCATTATTAAATTTGTACCCGAATATTGTCCACGAGGTGTCACTGTTGCTTTTGTACGTGCAGCTCGTGTGTGACGGTGTCGGGGTTGCACGGCTCCTGTGCCATGCACAGTGTGCGAGCAGCACACTATGGCTCTTATTTTAGAGGGAAGAATTAACTTATTCTCCTGCCCGATGAAGCACGATGCTCTATTTGCACGCTCTTCGTAATGAAATGTGATGTTCCTGGTCAAAGAATTTATTGTAACCAGAGGACTTACTAAGTGATAGATATGGCCTTCTCAGAAACGGATGCCTCGGTTGCAGTGTTTAGTCTCTGCTCTTGCGTGAGAGAACTCTGGAAGCACTTTTACGCACTACAACAGGGATATTGTCCCCAGCAATCTGATCCTGGGTGTCTCCTTCCGTACCGTTCTGGTCGTAGCAGGATTCAATTTTATGTCTCTTGAAACCAGCACTGAGCTGATCTGGCCTAACTCTAATCTGATTCTGCACTTATTAATTTTTATTTGTTTATATAAGGCTTCCTTGCAATAAGCTTCCCTATGTCCATTAAGTTTCAAAGAACCAGTCCTTCTTTTTCATGTAATTAATCTTACTGGGTTTTCAGTGGTCAGAACAAAAATGAATGATTTGCTCCTATTTTTACCAGAGCTACAGAGAAAACATGGTTTGCCGCTTCCATTTTCCAGTTAACACTGTTTCCCTCCAACAGCATTGCTTTCAGATGTCGCGCTTACTCTGAAGTGCAGAGGACGCAGTCAAGATAACACGCTGTTCCAACCACCAAGACACAGCTGTTCTCAAATACGTCTGGACAACATGCACGAGGCATGTTTGCCTCCTGACCAGAGCCCAGTGTTCAAACCACACTCAGGTAATTATGGCATCAGCATTTCCCCGGGGACTTCTGGGCTTAAAAAAAGGGACCACATCTCTTCTACAATGCGTTTGCATTTCTAAAAGCACCAAATTACAGATGAGCCTAATGGGTTGAAGGTGCTTAAAGCAGGGCCAGTGCACTTCATGTGCAATATACCATCATTTGAAAAGCTATCACGTTGTGGAAACATCATTCAAGTGCTAATTTAAATAATACTAACATCTAAAATGAAGGCATGCTCTGACATTTGTAGGTTTAATGTCTATTTCTGCACTCTACCAAAATAGATGGGCTGTGGGTGGATCTATGATTATTGCTGTGCATTAGCAAGACAAAAATTGTGTAGGCAGCTGGTATTATGCCTGGTTAAATATAGATGAGGGAGAATCTACACAGTAATTTTTTGATGTCACATATTTATTTAAGGAACAATTAGAAACAACGCTAACTTCAGCAGTGCTTAAGGCTTTGGAGAGGGAGAGAGGATCTTAAAAATTTGGCCATCAAGAACAACTCCATCTTGCATAGCCTATGGTCCCAGTAGCAGGAACGGGGTTGCGCAGCCCAGGGAGCAGTGATTCCCTGCCATCCTTTGCCCACTGAGCAATTGTGGTGGCTGGAGCTGGATGTGTTGCCAAGCCATCATCCAGAATTTGTGATGTTTGTGTCCTCTGCCCATGTGGTAATCCTGAAAACTTCAGAGGGCTTTGATGGACTGAAATGGGTATTTTTTCCCTGACTCCTGGTATTGCATATTGTGGAAGGAGTAAAGGTAACAATCTTTTTGGAAGGACATCCATTTGTCACTTTCTGGCTGAAGCAAGCAAAAGCTACGTGGTGCTTCCTACTCCAAATGGACCAGTGGAGGGAAGTGAGGTATGCCAAACCACTGAATTGCTCACAGTGGCATAACTGCTTTTAGTAACATATGCTTGTGCGTAGATATAATATTATGTCAACAGGAGGGTAACTTCTAACAGTTTTCTAATGGAGACCGATAGGTAAAGTTCCCCACAAAGCTTTTGATTCCTCTTTTCTGTGAAAGGATAAACTTGACACAGTCCTGCAGTAAAATTCTGCTTTGTAGGAAAGGGTTGGGTGATTTGCTTTTGTCGGTGGATGGGGGGAAATGTAAGAGTGCAGTGGAGAATAGCCCAGCTCTGACACTTGGTACCTGCTCTTCTACAGCCTGACCTGAGCTTCAGGTCCCCATTGACTTTCTTCTCAGAACAAAATGCCCAGACTGTATTAAACTGTGTGTGTCTGTCTTTTTTTTCTTCATATTTTTCCAAATTTTTATCCTCTGCAGGAGGGTGGGATGCTGCTGCGTATCTTGTTTTTCTGTCAGGACAGCTGGTCCCCACTTGTTTAGTCTTTCCCCTCCTGCTCATATTCTTCACAAAAGGTGAGATCACTGACCGTTTCCTTGGTTTGTGGGCGATGTTCTCCCCAACCCCAGCCTGCTGGAGAAATGTAGCATCAAAGCTCTGTGGTTTTCTAAGAAATGCATTTCTATCAGCCCGATGGGCAGTAGCATTGCTGCCCTTCTCTTGTGAAAAGGCAGAGAGCCTTGTCTGGCAGTTCCTTGGGGTTAGTTCGCATGCGCCTGCAGAGGTTATGCACAAGCAATGCAGGAGGATGCTTCAGATGCAACCAGCATAGGTGGCTTCTTCTTAGAGGTCCAGGATGTGGATGACTGTAACACCCCTAGTATATGAAAGTGTTGGGTTTTTTGGGTTTTTTTTAACTGTCTTTTGGTGGAAGGTAAGCCTGGTGCAGTTAAACGGCCCTGGAGGAACCTTTGGTTTAGCTCAGTTGGGGCGGGCTGGGGATGTGTAAAGTAGTTGTGTGTGGGCAGGCAAGAAGAAATGGAATTATGGCAGGAAATCATAAAGTAGATGTGACAAACACTTTTGCTCTTACAGCAGCTTATTTATACCAAAGCACATGATAACATGCCCATTTTTGAGGGTTTCTGGCTTCTTGACATTTGTCCTACTTACTCCTTACAAAAAGTGTGTATTTTTCCTAGCACTACGTGAAATGATCTTAGCATCCTAGAAAGCCAAAGCACTAAAAATGATGCAAAGTTGATAAGTGGAGAACCCTGCATTTGGGGAATTATATTTATTCACGATATAACAGGGCCTAGAGAGATGCTACGATATGAATCTGCTAAGACAGCGAAAGATGTACAAGTGTCCCAAGAAATTTACCGTTAAATCAAAGAGGTGGGAAGAAGGATGAGAGTGAGTTGGTAAGAAGAGCAGCCTGGGCCCAGGGCAGTTATGATCGGTTTAGGCAGATGTACAACTATATTGTAGACGCCTGTTTTTAGAAGCGGGAAGGTTTGATTTAATCTTTGTCAAGCTTTCTTGCTCAGCATGGACTTTATAGAGACACCTCTAAAGATTAAATCTCATTCATCTAATTCTGATATTCACCTTTCTCTGGCTGTGGTGAGTCCTAAAACATTTGCCTATTCCTTTCTTCTCTCCCACCCACCACAAATACCGGCAGGGAGAGGGGGGGGGGGGGCCCTCCTCTTC
>NW_010509638.1:120687-136241 GCF_000687285.1 Phaethon lepturus
TCTCTCCCTCCGTATAATAACCTAATGGTTAGCACAATTGTTAGGGAAGCTAAAGGCCTGATCTCTGCTCAGAAATGCATCCTGGAAAAAATGGAAGTGCAAATACAGAACATGGACAGCTTCCACAGCCTGTTTGTTTATTCTTATACTTAGAAATTCAAATAATGAGCGTGATTAGACCCACAAAGGATCTCAATTACTGACTCTCTCTCCCATTTATGGCCTGCTTTGAGGGAAATTATAATGAACATGCTATTAAACAAAACATGAACCCTCAGGCTATCTGGGCTATGGCAGATCCTCTGCTCCTTGGAGTGTGCATAAGCCTCTCTCCCTGCCCCCCTGTGTGAGCCAGGATCCTGACAGGACTTTCTGGCCCTTCCTTGCTCCTGGACCCCAGAGTTGAAGTTTCCAGCCACCATGTCAGGGAGGGCAGGAAAGGGAGAAGAGGGGAGTGTGGTGCTCTTCACTGTCCCTCCATGCAGAGAATCACAAAATAGTTTGGGTTGGAAGGGACCTTTAAAGGCCATCTAGTCCAACTCCCCTGCAATGCGCAGGGACATCTTCAACTACAGCAGGTTGCTCAGAGCCCCGTCCAACCCGACCTGGAATGTTGCCAGGGATGAGGCATCTACCACCTCTCTGGGCAACCTGTGCCAGGGTTTCACCACCCTCATTATCAAAAATTTCTTCCTTAGATCTGGTCTAAATCTGCCCTCTTTTAGTTTAAAACCATTACCCCTTGTCCTATTGCTACAGGCCCTGCTAAAAAGTCTGTCCCCGTCTTTCTTCTAAGCCCTCTTGAAGTACTAGAAGGCTGCAAGAAGGTCTCCCCGGAGCCTTCTCTTCTCCATGCCAAGACCTGAGGTGTTGCTGTTCTCCAAATACCCAAATACGGTGTCATCGAAGATTGCAGTCCTTTTTTTTTTTTTCCCCCTTTTGATTTCATCTTCTTCCTTTTCTTTCCCCTCATCCCAGGGGAGTCAGAGCCTGAAGGGTGTCTCAGTGTAAACCTCTGAACACAGAAATTAACTGTAGTCCATCCTGTGTGTGATTGATAGAAAATGAACAGCAAAGAAAGTTTGGCTGGAGCTGCAGGGAAAGGTGGAGGAGAAGGATTTGCTGCTGCAGATGCCTTAAGTAGATAGTGTGCTGGAGTTTAGGGCCTGGTTCAATATATATAAAATAAATGTATGCTTTACCACCCTGTGTAACGTGTGCACAGCAGCCTCCACTCTAGACAGAGCTAAAAGTGTAATGGTCCAAAGGTGGGGAAAGAAAAGGAGAAACAGAAGAGAAGGACAGAACTTGTATCACGGGAGAGAACAAGGACTGAGGTTGCACTGGGCATGTGAGGAGAAACCTGTGCCACTTTTGTTTGCATGCTGGGCGTGCCTGTCACCATGAGGTCTAGAGTCACAGATCAGGTTGGTGATACGTCTCTTGGGCTCTGTCAGCAATTCTCTCTAAGCTGTAAACTTTTCAAGATATAATGGTTCCTTCCCTTTCACTATAACAAAGTAGCACCTACAACCAAATCCTTGGTAGCCCCTGAAATATCCTGGCAGCCCCCACAGTCACTGCTTCCCGTAAACAGTGTTCCTTTGCCAACGTGAAACAAGACACGTGCTAGGTTTTGCCACAAAACAAAAGGCACTTTAGGCACTGAAGTAAGTAAAATTTTACCCCCTTCCCAAAAAGCTAGTTCAGCATCATTTAAACTTCTGAAATCCAGGAAAGGAAGAGGTGACCTCTTGAGTGGAGATCCAATGCACAAAACCCCTGCAGCTGTTGGGCTTGTCCTCTGAACTGCAGTGAAAGGCAAACTCTTGTTTTCAGAAAAATGCAAATACCAGGCCAGGCAGTTAGAGCATGCAGCCTCCTCAGCGTTAGCTTTTTGTAGCCCTCCAAATGCAACAGCATCCATCTGGTCTGTTTGATGCTTTCCTTTTTTTTTTTTTTAATGTTAAAATACACATTGCTCTGTGCATGTAAATGATAAATACAATTTCAGTACAGAGGGCTCAAGGGTGTGTAGCATATTTCTTTGATTTTGCAGGGCCAATAAAACTTGTGTACTGAGTGGCTTCCTTTGGGCATCCTTCTACAGAAGCTTTTAATATTTCCTTTCCCTCCACATGAAAAGCCACACACAGTCATGGCTATTATACCATGTAGGATTAGCCTAAAGTACAGCATTGAGCTTGCGAAGTCTTGGGGCGTTGAGCTTTCTGCAAAGTCTACTACCTAAGTATTTAAGCACTCTTCTCATTTACATAACCTAATTGTTACATTCGTTAACAGTTATTCTCTCTTCCAAATCCTACATCTGATCTCCACCAGGCAAACGTCGGCACAGCAATTGAACAGAAATGCTCTAGCTGTAGACGGGAGGAAAAAGAAAGCAAAAAGATGACCACCAGTTTCTCAGCGGGGTTTGCAGCCCTTTAACCGCAGTGCAGAGCTGCTGTGGTTGCTGATTCCATATCTCCTTATTCAATTCCGTCCCTAACAGCCACGGAAACAAAGAAATGTCAGTAAAAGTAACCGTTTCGTTCGGCTCCTTTCTGACCACAGCCTGCAGGAAAAGCTGTGTTGTTTGCTCTCTGCTCTGCACGCTGGAGGGAAAGGAGGGAGAACGCGAGGTAGCTGACAGAGGGCAAGGATCACTGCAGATGTGGCAGGGAGGGATGGCGATGACCCAGGCAACTGGGAAATGATGTAATCTTCAGAGAAAACACGACCATCTCAGCGTGCCCCCCACCCCCGCCTGTCTCCCACCCCTGATCATTACGCTTCAGCCCAGAAACCTAAAGTGAAGGGGCAGATGCAGGTGGGGGCAGATGCAGGTGGTGGTAGAGCAGCAGCAGCAGAGCGAGCTCCACAGAGGAGCGTGCACAGCAAAGGCAAGGTGGGCTCTCTGGGGGGGGGGTGAGGAGTGGTCTTCCTTTGTTCTTTCACCAGCCTCCTCACAAACCCCCGGTGACGGCTGAGATAGGGCTGGGAAGCAGGAGCGGGTGTCTCTAAGCAAAAGGAGCATAGGGTCTGTGAGGGCTGAGGAGACTTGGGGAGAGCAGTTGTCATCAGTGTGGGAAACAGGCAGGAGGCAGTTGGGGGCATTAAGCTGTGCAAAAGGAGAACATCTTTTCTTTAAGAAAATGGGTGGAGGAAGCAAAAATAGAACTGGAGAAGTGTACTCATGGGTTGCGGAGGAGCTGTCAAACAGGGCATCGTCAGTATTCCCCAGATGAAGGCTGTGCAATTCCCTGGCTGGAGTGTGAAGTTCACCAGGCTATACTAACAATAAACATTAAAAAAAAAAAAAAAAAAAAGGAAAGAAAAAAATGGTCATATCTGATAGTCACCAGTAGCGTCAGGCTATGAATAGGAGTACTTGAAGGCGGTGATTAGAACGTCTCCTGCTCTTTTTGAAAAACCCTCAACTGTGAGGGAACTTGGTAAAAAACAGTCAAAACTGTTAGCCATTCTCTATTTTGTTTCTATCATCCAAATAGCAAAATAGCACCAAAAAAATTAAATCCACAGAATTTTATTCATTGCTCTAGCAAAGAGAGTTACAGGAGGTTGCTGCTAGGTTTGGTAGACTGAAAAGACTAATGAATCTGAAACACAGGATTTGTGTAAATTTGAAACACATACACAACGATAAACTTTTATAGAACTTTTTTTTTTTTCCATCTATGGAGACTAGTTTAACCACAGTGCTGTTGGCTGTAGTGTCTAATTGTTATAATCTCGATTTACAGATAAATTCTTTCCAGGGTCTCCCAGTGAATGGAGATACACACAGAAACCTGGGTTTGCCCTGTATAGTCGTGAGCTGTCACCTCAATAGTGCCACTGAGATTACTCACTAGAAACTGATGACTGGGAGCTAGCGTTCATGAGAACTATTTTAGAGTATTGAGCCATGACTCAACTTTTATAAATCCAGAGGAGATTGGACGTATGTGAAGAATGATTGCTGCTAGAAACAGGATTGAAAGAGAAGTACTGTATTAAATATATACTTAAATGCTTCACAAAATACTTAATTGAATATATACTTATACTTATTAAAGTATATACTGGGAGAGGATAGTCTCCCTCTGGAATAGTTAGGTAGGGCTAGAAATTTTGGCTGTGTCTTGGATGTCCTTCAAACCACTGCAAAAGAGAAAGTCTCATCTCAAAGCTAAGGAAAGGTGGTGGGTTGGAGGACAGTTGTTGTCCAGATTTACCCCACAACATGAGGCACTTATTTGAGTGTTGCTATGCACTCTGCAGGAGGGAAGGAGTGGGAGGCTTCCAGAGGATAATCCAGACCTTATGCTAACTTCCAAGTAATTTAGTGTGTCTAAGACTGGAATTGTTCTCTGGAGGGTCCACGCTTGTTTCAATGACTTCTGAGGAAATGTTAAATTAATTGGGTGTGCCTAACTTAGTTGGGTAAACCCAGGCCTGAACAATGGGATTTCCCTTTTGTTGAATTAGTGCTATCGTTGCGTGCTGTGTCCTGGCTGGTGAACGCCTCTCGTGTCACATAGTACCCAAAAGGGTAAAATGTCTCCCTATAACCCACCTTGGACCTACTAGCAGAGCACAGGCATGTGGTAGAGGTGTGAGACCATGGACCTCCTGCTCTTCAGAGCAGACCCTGAGTATGGAGGTACTTGATTGTTCAAGGGACTACCACTAAAATGGCCAGACACTGGCCTACTAAATGGTAGGACTAAATCCTACTGCTAAAATGGTAGGACGAGGTTGCAGCCAACCCAGCACTAGCGTTGCAGGTTGTTTCAGTATGGAGTCCTACTGCGGATGAGAAGGTCCAGCCAGGACTGGCGCTGGTAATGTGGCTGTGCTGGGAAATGGCAATGAAACACCTACGTCCTCCTGCCATGCGTCAGATGCAGATGACAGCAACAGAGATCTGATCTACTGTACCTGCTCAGCAGTGGTTACCTTGACGTGGGTTTTGAGTATATATGGATGCCATTGGGTCAAATTTGGTGACAGTTTTACAAGTCCCCCTCATAACCTTGTCTGTGTGTGACGACTCCGTGTTGAAACCCATCTGGAGCTACTGGCTCTCCTCAGTTCTTCTTGCTGATGGCAGGTTTTGGTTCTGCGTAGTTTTACCCCAGGGGAAAATAAAAATTCTCACCAAACTTCTCCTTAGGTTTCTAAATGGAAGGATATGAGTGCAAGAAGAAGCATTAGCAAAATCCCACTCATCAGTTAAATCTCTGCTTCTGTCACAGGATTTCTGTTGGCTCTGAATAGCGGCACTTACCTGTGCTGTTCAACACAGCTGGAGACAACAGGATAAATATTGCAATAAGGATGAATGCCAATATGTTACACAGTTGTTTTTAAAGGTATCTGCTGTATTACTATAGGTTATTTAAACAAGATCTTCTTGTTCTGGAGTCTAAAAACAGCATAGCAAAAGGTTAATGTTGGGGTTTTTTTTACCTTCTTTTTTTTTTTTTTTTTTTTGTAACTTTAATCATCTTTCTCTATTTCAGGGCTGGAATGTAATCATAAAAGTTAACACAGCTCTTCAGATTGTTCTTCTTTCTGTAAGCATGGCTTCATAATGGAGATTTAGTGGGCTGTAAACAGGATGTCATATGGTGCTCTCTGTCAAAAATTAATGATGGCAATGAAGATTAAATTATTCTTCCATGAAAATACAGCACATACACAGGGAGATGTTTGCAAGCAGGCTTAAAATAGGCCATTCCCTGAGGACAGCCTGGGGAGTTTACTGGTTGCCCCCAGTTGCTGGTGAGAGTCTGGGTCTGCCACAAAGGGGAGCTGTGTTTAATTCCAGCAAAACCCTGGGACACAAAGGGAGGCTTTTGTTTCTTTTCCTTCCAGGTGGAAGCTGCAGGCTGTGGTGCCTGGATAATCTGATCATATTTGGCTACCTGCGGTGTACTCCCACCGCTCCAGTTCGCACTGCTGGCCTCCTTTCGCTGCCCTTCGTCGTCAGAGCTCAGAGCGTTTCAGTCTGTGGGGATTCATTGTGAACTCGACTGTGCATGTGGAGGGGGTGGAGGGAGAGGGAGAAGGGATTTTCCACAAATGGAAACCAAAAACCTGCAGCATATCTATATGGAAAAGGCTTCCACTCCATCATCTGCTGCTGACTTTTTTCCCCTAGATGCGGCACGAACATGTCAGTGGGAGAAAAAAATATTATGTTTCCCGAGACAGGTTTGTCCTGCTGTTGGCTAGTATGGATTGCCTGGTGTGCCAAGCAAAGCTGTTTCATGTGAAGCATGGTTTTCTGTAATGCAGCTCTCAGGAAGCCTGTGTGGCTGCTTTCTATTTCATTTTTTGGCAGTAGGTGGCTCTCTGCCTCTGCAGAGGCTCAGCCCAGGCCAGCGTATTCCCCAAGCTGCCTGCTTCTACATCCCCCAAACCTGTTTTCTATATTACCGCTCCGAAAAGATGTAAATATTAAGCAGAAGATTTCACGCCTTCCACAAGGGCACGGCTTTCTCAGTGAATTCATTCCTGGTACTGGGAGAAAATTAGGAAACTACATCTTGGAGGGAAGACGTCATTGTGACCTTTTATTCCCTTGTGGAAGAGCTACTACCAATATTCCAGCTCAATGATCTTTGTCTTTTCACAGCTGCAGCGGTTACTGGTTAGGATCCTGAAAAGCATCAGGTTTAGGGATTTTTACATTTTTAACACCTTTTTTTTTCTTTGTCTCGCGAGTTGCCTTGATTTTTTTTTTTTATTTCCCCCATCATATCCTGTGCGTCTTCCCATGTGAATCCCCTTGTGGGTAGATCTTTGTAGCTGTATAATCTTTTGAGCCATCTAGACCTGGAAAAAAAGGTCTTCCCCCCCTTGTTTTTGAAGCCTGCTCTCTAAGAAGACAATGTGTTTGTGTATGCTTAGAACATATGAGCTGATAGAAACAAAAGGGGAAAAAGAGGTGACTACAGCACCGACTCCATCCCCTTGCACAGGGAACATGGTCCTTTGTGATGGAAAGCAGCTCATTTCAAACAGGTACTGTGCTGGACCTTTGGCAGACATGGATATATCAACTGAAGCACACCTGACATTTTAACTCTCCTTTGAAGCTGTATCACAATAGTGAAGCTAAAATATATCCAATATGTAAAAACCAACTATTCCTATGTCTTTGCAAAGATCTCTGCTCCTTCAATGACTTGGGTATTTCATGGGGAAAATTACTACCCTGATAGAGTTAGTCTTTCAGTGAGCAGTGAAAATTGCTGCTGTTGTTGCTCAGAAATCAGCTGAATAACATAAATTACTCTGGTAAAGTTAACCCAACCAGTGTGTAAGCATGTCTTTCTGTTTTGACCCATCAGTTGGACATTGCCAGCACTGGCTCCTGCAATGGGGCAGCTCCTACCATAGGCAAGGGAACCTGGCAGGGCTTCTCAGGTTTGCCTTTCAAATATGCCCTCTATATCTGGGTAGGTGCATGTAATTTTTGATGTTGCTGTTCTTTGATATGGGGAATGGTGTCTTTAATGAGATTTTCTCATGCAGAAAAGGAGATTTTACTTTACATGCCACCACGTGATCCCTGCTCCTCCAGTTGTGCTGGGGAGAACTGCTAACTGGCAAGTAGCCACCTAACATGGACTGTCTAGAAGTCAGAGTGAGGACAAAATAACCCCCCGTGCCTCTGTGGCCACTGCCCAGTAGACTGCATACTCCACTGCTATGTGATGGGCAGCTGCCTACACCAATTCACATCCTCCACCACACGCATACTTTCACATTTTCCTGTTCTAGTCACTATGTTGAGATCTCTGCCATGCCTCCGAAGTATGCATTTTGTGTCTCCAGATTCCACACAGTGGGTCTGGTTAAGCCCTGTAAGCTGTGTAGCCACTTCTATCTCTGCAGGCTGAATGCAGGTAAGGTCTGAAACACCTGAACAAGAAAGTCCTCTCAGTCCTGGCACAGGTTGGGGATTTGCCACCTGCTCTGTGTATCCAAGCAATTTGCAGCTGCTGTTGCAGCCCAGGGATGAGTATCTGTGGGCCTGGGACAGAGACCAGACTTGTGGGCAGCCTGCGGAGAGGGGATGGCAACGTGCTCCACATGGCAGAGTGAGCTGGAGAAGTCTGCTGTGGGTTTCTGCACGGCTGCCTCCGAATGTTGCTTCAGTCTGGTGTGGGAAAGGAAAAGAGATGAGGAAAGGTGTCATTTGTGGATCACGCTTACTATACAGGCCCTCTGTTTCCAGCCATGGTGTACCTTATTTTAAAAGAAAAAACAAACTTCTGTAAAGGAATGCCTGTGGGACTGTAGGAGGACCCTTTGGTTTAGATCCCACCCACATGTAAGTTCCTGTCTAAGCACCCCTTTACTGTAGCTGCCTACTTCTGAGTAAAAAATCCAACCTCATGGACTGTTTGAGCAATATGTTGACATTTTTTTAATGTCTGTCACTCACATTAAGTGCAGATAGCGACAGCAATAGATAGGGAACACTTCTGCATTTTCTCTCATCTGTATTTCTTTTTCTTCACCCATCTGCTGAATTGACTTGAATTGGGGATTCTTGCCACCAAATCCCCAAGAACAGTCTTTAAGCCTCAAAGTACAAGACCTGCTGAAGTTTTATAAATACTGCCTAGTTTTTATCTACCTGCAAACTGTTCAAAAGCACAATTTAAGGGGTAATATAGCTACTGTTCACACTAGCTTCCAGATGTGGGTGTTTACATTGCCTCCTGGATTTTCCAGATCATCAATGGAGAAATCAGTTCTGAAACATGATTAAATCAAATAACATTCTATTTAATAAGTCATCTTCCTTCTGGCATTAGTCAATTAAGTGGTCATGCCTAGACTTGTAATTAAATTCCTCCAGAATTTGGCCAAGGAAATGTGTTAACCATACTGAAAGGCAAAGATTTTGCAGCTAAGCAAAGTGCAGCTTGGCTGAATCTACAAATGCAGAGTTGTGGACTCCTTAACTGAACAAGTACAGGTACTGTTTTCAGATAAACCATGTTCTTCTTTTCATTTCTTGGACATGGCTATCAATGAAATAGAATCCTAACCACTGCTTCAAACATGACCTACCCTGAAGGGAGAGTAGCAGAAAATATTAAATTAATTGCTAGTAAGTTAACAAAGGGGATTGCAACAGAAGCAGCACTGGAGATACTGCTGTCCTTCGCTTGCCATCTGGTAAAACAGAGGTGAAAACAGCCAAGAATGAATGGCCTTCATTAAATTTATGTTTAAAAGAAATTTAAAGTGGTCTGTAATGGCAGCAATGAGCATAAATAAGGAATAAGGATGTCTCACTGTAGAGAGTCTGCCCAAACGTGACAACAAGAATGAGTCTGGAATTTATTTGGGGTTTTGTGTATATCTCAGGAATTTTCCAGATATTATCCTGTGTATTTCAAATAAGCCAGAAAAAATATGGATGGTTGAATAAAGCATCCGATAGTTGTCTTCTATTCATCGGTAATTTTTGATTTTTCTAGCCACATGATGCGGAACTTCAAGTAAGCTAGTCAATATCAGAGGCTATCTCAAGCCTAGGATAAAGTAGTTGAGTGGAGATACTCTTTCCACTGATTGTTGTCTCAGAGGAAAAGACCATGAATAACCTTACAAGCTTCTAATACATTAGACATATACAGTGAAAAACATCTTGTTGCTGTTCCATATTTTCAAAGATTTTTTTTTTAGTTCTTAATTGAATAAAAGCCAAAATCTCTGTTGCTTTAATCCAATCTCTTTCCCCAGTTCAGTGAAGGAATCTCTTTCTGGGTTCCTGTGTTCAGTAATGTAAATCTAGTCAATAAATTCAACTCTGTGCATTCAGCTGCACTATAGAAAGGCCAATCCAGCTGGGACATCACTCTTAATAACCTCTACTCTTTGTATCTGTGGTGGTCTTAGAGCAGTACAAAGGGAGATAAATATATCTCTTCTCATCAGTACAGGCTATATTTGGAAGATCTCACGTGATGCAAATTTCCATTGTTAAATCATTGCAGGGGAAAAAAAAAAACACAACAAAAAAACACCAAAAAACTTTCCGAGTTCTCAATCCCTGCAACACTAATGGAAAACCATGGTGTCCCACAGTGGTCTGTGGGTCAATGTGTCCTTCAGGAAATTACAGGAACCTTTGTACAACATTTGCAACACTACTGTGAAACTAAACGAGGGCTCTCTTTCGCATTTGAGTTGCTCTTGAACCTCAGTGAACCTGATATAATAACCAGGTCTACATATAGGGCAGCACACGCTGTCAAACGAACTAGCAAATACGTGCTGTGGTAACAGAAAATGTGTAACAGAAAATGTCAAAGGTAAATGGATCGTAAGAATGGTGCCTTGAACGTAACTGGCTGGTCTTGCTTGGTCCATTTCTCAGGTTTTACCACAGAAATGAAAGTGGGGAGCTTTTTTTTAATAAAGCTTGCTCATAAAAGGAGAGTGGACCTCTTGTAGTGGACTCTTTAAAATCTCCTCTTTATTCTGGAGCTGACAGGCAGCATGGCTGATGTATCTGTGTCTTTGTTCTTTCTTTTAAATGCTGCAGTTTCATTCACCCTCTCTTCCCCTGGAAAGACCTAGATAAAGTGTGATTGATTACCTGCCTGGATCAACGGCAAATTATCTTATTCAAAATGTTAATTTGGACCAACTCAGGTGAGAGAGTACCATTTAAAAGGCTTTTTAAAAAGCATCATTCAGCTCCTAAGTTCATTATGAGCATTGAGGGGCTTTATTGAACTTGAGCGTTTTCCCCAAGCGTCATATTGTCCCACCCTGTCAGGTCCATAAGATACATCATGGGTGCTGGGACAAGGACAATCATCTGAAAGACATGTTCATACTTGTATAAGGCCTGGTGTGGACATGACACTGTAGTTCACCATAGACCTTATCCAAAGTCCACAGAGCTCCATGTCACTATTAGTCCGGAATTTGAGTTTTCGTTAAAGTCTAACTCAGAGAAGAAAAGCAAACTGACATCTCACTGGAGAAACAGGCATGACCTTAACAGCTATATGGACGGCTTTGCTTTGTTTAGGAGTCACAAGTAAGGCTTCTATTTATTACTAAGTCATTGGTATATGGAAAATAAGCCTGGACACGCTAGCTCCATTACGTATTTCTTTGAGGGACCAGAGTGTTTCACTTCATAGGTTAAGATTTCAATTCCTGAGCATTCAACAGTTCCTTCAAAAGATGATTCTAAATGTAGTTCATATTCAGGACTGCATTTATGTTTAGTGATTGGATTGAGTCCCATAAATACTGTGCACAAACACAAAAGAGAACTTCTAAACTGACTGTAAGAATGATCTTAGGCTTGGTATGAAGGAGTTAATATTTTAAATATCTGAATCCGAACAAATTAATCCCACCCTCATGATGTGATTGCCAATCATTATAATAACATCCAGATTTTTGTGGACTGGGAAGCTCTTTATAGAGGAGGTCAGTATTGTTAGCCCTGTTTAAGATGAGGAAACTGGGGTATAGCAAAGGAACTGGCTCAGCATCACTCAGCCAGTGATGGAAGTGACAAGAACAGAATCCAGATCCCCTTCGTCCCAACCCAGTGAACTTTACATAGGTCACTAAACAGCACTATCCTAATATTGTGAAGGGCAAAAACTGACCCTAAGCAGAATGGACAGGCATGGGACCTAGGTGGCATCTCAAACCTGGGTCTCTCACCTGGGGCATTGCTGCCCCAGCTCGGAGACTCTGGGGGTTCTTCCATTCCTCATATTGTTATTCCTCCTGATTTCTACATTGTCTGTTCTGGCATTTGTGAAAAGAAAAAAAAATCACTTGGTTTTCTTTTCTGAATTCCAACCAGACCTTTATGCTGAGCTGAGCATTTCTGAATTGAAGCAAATCCAACTGCAGTGGCCTTGCCATAGGCACACCCTAATTAACAGCAAAGAATTCCATATGTTCCACCCTCCACACAGGCATGACTGCTCTGTGACCTAAATGCTCTTATTTGTCTTGCGTAGGAGAATTTTCACACTGGGGGCAACTTTGACTCGTGTCATTGCCTACATCTGCTTACCTTTCAGGTGTTTTGTCCTCTTTTTCCCTTGAGCCACTGAGGCTACTTTTCAAAGGCATTTGTTTGCTTCACCAGGTATTTTTAACCCCACAGCCTGTTTTTTCTTTCTTCATCCCACAGTAAAGTTATAAGGCTGAATTTATGACATGGCAATTATTTTCATGGCAACAGACTGTGGCATCATAAAACAGGATTATGATGACTGTGCTGCAGGATCAAGCAGAAGCAGCCAGGTTCTGGGTAGGGAGAGCTCTTTTTTAACAAAACATTGATATCTTCAATAGGAGGAAAATTGTTGTTCAGGTCAAATTGCTAGTTGCATAAACAAGCTTTGTTATCTTTCTCCTGTCAAGCAAAGCTTTCCAGTGGTACACAGTAAATCTTTGAGAAACTCTCAAATCCTTTAGTGCTTTTTTGTATGTATATACAAATATACGTACATAACTCTGATGTATTTGGACTTTTTTTTTTTTAACTGGGTAGGGATGGGTCTTTAAGTCTCCAAAGAGCAAACTTTCACAGGAGCTTTCCATTGCTGCTGTTATAACTGTTAGTATTGTACTGTATATAGGGGGTGAGAGGTGTGCATGGGACTTTACAGATAAATAAAATGATGAGTCTTTGCCTCCAGCTGCCCTGAACCACATAAACGAAGGAGAAAGTGAAGCTGGGGGTGGGCTGGAAATAAACTCTCCTGTGGTATTTCTGTACTTTGAACTTCTAAATGTGGGCAGTTAATGATTTTTACAATTTGGTCCGGGTTTTTAGCCAGTTTCTCAAAACACTCATGCTCTTTTTCAAGGCTTGTCAAATTTCAGGCAACTCATGATGTGAATCCTACCCTTACCAGAATTGATTATTTCATCTTTTCTGCATTTCTTTTCTTCAGAAGTCATCTGAAGGCAGTTATTACGGCTTCATCAGGGCAATCAATGCACTCACATGGGTTGAGCCTGGTGCTCCAGAGAGCTGGAGCTAAGACCACAAGCATGAGTGGGAGCGAGCAGTGAACTAGTACAGGCAGTGGGGAGCCAAAACAGAGCTGAAGCAAAGTCATCAGGCTCAATGAGGGGTGTTTTGAAATATTGTAAGGCATTTTGGTTCAGTAGGAACCTTCTGTTGTCTGAAGCACCACATGCCTCACTCTAGTGTGGGAACAGGCTGGGACAGATGTGGTGGGAGCTTGGCAAAGGTCTTCCACGTTTTTTCATGCAGGAATCATACACAGGGTCAAGTCTCTGATGTGCCCAGACTTTTGACAAGATGTGACACACAGACTATCATAAAGAAATAACTGACAGGAAAGAATAAGGCCTGATAATGTTGTTTTTGTGAACATATGATCATGCAGTGAACAAATCACACGAAAGTGGAAGATTCTTGTAACTGGACTTCTAGTGCAGAAATTCATCACTTTTATAGCGCTTGTATTCCTGACCAGTAATGCCTGTTCCTGTGTAGGAGAAAATTGCTGTGGTATCTCTATCTATCTCCGCTTCCAGGTTCTAGTGATAGCTGCATCTTACATACTTGAGAATGGTATTAGTGTATGCTGACACTGCCATTGTATCTTTGGTTGGAAATTCTGTGGACATTCAAGCCAGACTATTTTTTTTAATGGGGGTATTTTTTTTGTGCAAAGGTTCTATCCTAGCTGTGGGGCGCATAATGCAAGCTGTCAGGGTTTAATGGGGTGTTTCATGGGACTCAAGCTAGCGCTCAGCATGGGGCTGTGAATTTCAATCTGATCCCGTTTTTGTTAAACCCTATGCAAATATGGCATTCAACATTTTCCTCCTCCTGGCTCCATACCACCTATCTTTGTTTTTCGCTAACTCCCCAAAGCCCTAATTTGCAGTGCTAGTATGAAAAATCTGACAGGAACGTATGACAGCTCTGGCCAATCTCTCCCCTTAGATGTAAGTAAGACAGTTAATAACCTTTTCAGAAGGATGAGGCAGAAAGCCTGTATATATCATCTCTCTGTATTAATAGGCTACATATGTGGCCCATCCACCACATCTGTCGGGGGAAAACACAGGTTTCTGATGTTGCTATAGGTTGCTATTTTCACAGCGCAGCTGAAGAAGATGTCCGTGCCATCTTAACTGGTTATGTCAATCAGTCTCCTGAAGCACCTCCACGACCCACGCCATTCAAGCCATCCCAGCTAACAAGAACTCACCTGCTATCCAGAATTTGGATTTAAAACAGGGAGTGTAAAGAGGTTCTTCAGATTGCAGATGTTCTTAATTTTCTGTGTATTTTTTGGGAAAAAAACAACCCTTAGTGTTTGAAATAGTTATAATGGCTTCTTTTCTTAAAGATCAAGTTTACCAGAGATATTTCATAGGTATATCCTAATGTGTTTTAATGGACCATGTATTCAGTGATTAATCCTGAAAGGCCTTTGTAAGACTGCAGAGCTGTGCAGGGTTTTGTGTGCAGCCGAAGGAAAGGCAGATTCTTGGGAATGTAAACCCAGAGGCACTTGACACCGGTCTCTTCCTTGAAGAAAATAAGGCCTGTCTTTCAGCTTCCCTTTAGGGTGGTACATCGATCGGAGACAGCTTGCACGCAGCACAGAGTGGTTTAGCATCAGCCTCCGAACTGCTGCAGCCTCGGTGAGGCGGGTCCGTGTGCCGGTGCCGTTTCCACCAAACTCCGCTCTCTCCCTTCCTTCCAAGGGTCTGGCAAGGAGTGCCATGGAGTGAAACAAGAAGCGTTTCATTCGAGGAACACAAAGCCGAACTGCAACTCAGATTTAGCTGGGTAGCCAAAATTAGTAGCTGACAAACGAGGATGGAAACACTCCCCCAACAGAGTTCAGGATTCCTTGGCAGCCTGGCTTGGCCTGGGGCTGATGATACCCCGAATTAACAGAAGTCGGTGCAAAGGCCTGTATCCGCGTGCGTTTGCTGCCTGTGGACCGAGCAGCCTCCAGCCGACGCTGCAAATCCACCGGGGGCTCCGCTGGCGAGGAGGAGAGGAAGAGCTACGCAAGCTGGTAGCCTGTCTCAATACCTATGGCGTCAATGGCCGCCTTATAGTGATTACAGTTACTTGATCCCCCAGCTTAATTGTGTTATAAGAATCCATTCATTACGTGGCTGCCTGGTTTCTGAGAGCGGCGCAAGAAAAGACTTGGCAGGGCCAGAGCCTCCGTGGCTGTCCGGAATTCGCCAGGCTCGCCTACCAGGTGCTAACTTCGGTAGGGTGTGAGAGGACCACCAGCGGGCAGTGTCTTTGTTAAGTGAGCAAGCAACATCAGCGGCGCGATGGTGTCTGCGGCGAGCGCGCCGGTGATGGCGCGAAAGAAGGGAACAAAGGGAGGCAGAGATGCACATCCTAATCCGAGGGAGCCGAGGAAGCTGCTCGCCTGCCCATTTGCCGCGCGCGATGGAGGCAGGAACAGAAGGGAGACTTTCAGTCCTGCTCGACTGCCTCCTCCCGGGGCTGG
>NW_010509638.1:136328-138329 GCF_000687285.1 Phaethon lepturus
TGGGGTGGGCAGCAGCGGGGATGTTTCCAGCGGTGGAGGGGCCAAAGGGGTTTGGGGGCTGGATGAGGCCTCCCCAAGAGTGGGGCATCCCTCCCACAGCGGCACTGATGGGGTGACTCTCATGGCACCCGAGCCTTGGACTGAATTATCTGCGCTCCAGGAGCTCAGAGGGTTACTTTGGAGCTGTACCTTTGACATTTGCAGAACTTGGCTGGGCTGTGCTTTGAAGCCTCTGGCTCTGCTCTCCAGCCGTGAGGCAGATGCAGAGCTGGCATTGGCGATAAATTGGCATTGCAGGAGCGTGTGCCTGCGTGTGTGTGCAGTGCCATGCTGGAAGTTATGGTGTGGGGCGTTTTGTTGTTTTTGTTGTTGTTGTTGGCTTTTTTCTCTCTTAAACAAAGAACCAGGTTCCACAACTTTAGTTTTGAGCCCCTGGCTGCTGATTTCAACAGTGTATTTGGGTAGATACAAGTATTTCTTGCACGAGTGGAAACATCAGTATTGCCTGGACCTGTGCATTTCTTGCTCTGGTGCTCATGTGCTGCAGTCCTGATCCTCTCCTGTTTCACTGGTGCTCAGAAATCTTAAATGCCCGTGTGAATAATAATAAACTGCAGTTATTCTTCTGTTTTGCTGAATTAGCAGGGATGAACTCTAGGTATGCTCTTCTGCAACAATATTTAATAATTATATGTGACTGATGTTTTTTTACAACCCTGATCCTTTCAAGCCCTGTGCTCATTGGGTTGTCCACTGCCACAGTAGTTTAACTCAAACCTCTCCGTTTGAGCTCTATTCCAGTATGACCCTATAAAAACAGGATGGAATTTACCTGAAATATATAAAACACAGATTTGAGCTTGTGATAATGTCTTCCACTAAATAAGTCCTGGTGAGGTGCTGTTAAAGGCTGTATTTTCTGTGGGTAGAAACCAGCATGGGACACAGAGGTGAGGTCTGAGGAGGCAGGACTGGCCTTAACTGACTTGTGAGTCATTTAGCTGTGATGTACTGGTGATAAACTAGTCTCGCTGAGGACACAAGGTGGATTTATTTTCATTAAAAAAAAATAAATACATACATCATTGATTCTTTATACACTGCGCATGGAAGAACATCAATGAAAATTTATTCCCAGAGGTATACTCATCTCTCAGCAATGTTCCTGCTTCAAGATGCTTAGGAGCCAAGCAGTGATCTGGTGGACACGAATATGCTTAACCTTAGAAATGTGACTAATAGCCACATTCAAGGGTCACTGATGTCAAGCATTTGCAGTATCAGGGCTTTAAAGGGTGCAGTCTTGTAGAAACACTCCATGCATTCTGCTTTGATAAACAGAAGTATTTGCAATTGGCACTATTTTATAGTTAAGGACATGTTACGATACTAAATACTAGATGCAGCTAATATGTAAAATACTGAAGGCAGCAACTGCCCAGAATATATTTTTTATGATTGGTTTCTACAGAGGTGATTATGGTTACTAGTGGATTTTCACTGAAAGACTTTGAGCTAATCACAAATATAACTGTCAGCTTACATTAATGGGTACCCACAGATACCCTTGGTAAGTGTCACGTGTCCTAAATATCAGGCAACAAATTAATCCCTGGTGTAATATTGTTAATTGGTAGGGTTGTGTGAACAATTAGTCCATTATGAATCACTATAAATCCATTCTAGCAATTGGACAGATTTTCTTGGTTATAGGAATAAAAGCGAGCAGCAATCATGTTTCCAATCTGCTTTCATAGTCTAAGTAATAAGGTTAGTACTGAATCCGGATTTTCTGTATTTAATAGGACAGGATTCAATACAAAGGCCAAGAAGAAGCGAGATAATCCATCTAATATGCTGATCTACTAAAACTAAGGACACCAAAGCTATCATTAAACCAACTCAAACCTAGAAGTAACTACAAACAGATTCAACTGAACGGTAAGAGTGGGAAACGATGTATTTTGAAAGAGTTTCACAGAATCACTAAGGTTGGAAAGG
>NW_010509639.1:0-6326 GCF_000687285.1 Phaethon lepturus
CCTAGTGATTCTGTGATTCTGTGATTCTGGCCAAATGTATTCAAACTACTTACTGTCTCCACATGGAGAATGTCTTTTATTTTGGGTATCATATTCAATAAGACTTATCTAGAGTTGACTTGGCCTAAAATCCTCAAATATCTTGTGTAAATACCACTTGTGGAATAACACAGTAGTGTAATGTTAGCAGATGGAGATTGTCAAATAATTAATATAACATCTTAGTTAATATTTGTCTCAGGAGTTCAGTTGTTTTCCAGAAATACAGTTTGGGCACATGCCTGTTCAAAAGGCTAATAATCCAAAACATCTTCCTCCAGTTACCTGTCATAATACAGTCTTTACAAAAGTATCATGAATCTACAAATATTGACGCCATGGTATTATTGAGTGCATGAAAAGTCCCTAGTACAATATTTGTACCTTTTTATTGATAGACATTTCAGGATTTCTAACACAAAATCCTGCAGAACTTGTGTACAATATTACTGGTTTATTACAATGTTCAGGGCAGCGTAGTTTGTGCCTGACATGACTGGAAAGCACTTGCAATGGCAACTGAACACTCATTGTGTGGAGGTGGTATGTCCACTGCTGTAGGCATCAGTTTAGCACTTCTCAATTTCCCTGTTCCTTCTGCAGGGCCAGTGGAATAAGAATGGAGCTTCCTACCCTGCTTTCTCTGTTATTGGCCGCAGAGAATCTTTTTTCTCAGGACAACAAACAGGACAGTGTTTCCCTTGTTCTTGGGTGGTCACATAGCAGGGTTTGCATCCTCCTCATTCTGTGGGCTTTAGCTATTTGCCTTCCTGGAGCATGACAGCAGAAGGAGCTCTGGTGGTCACTGAGGATAGGTGACAGCATCATACTGGTCCAAGTGGTGAGCCCCTTCTCAAGCCCTGTGTTTCTGCTGGTGCTGGAACATGTCCTCCTTTCAAAGAAACCCAGTCCCTTTCTTTGTCTAGGTTTGCAACTATTTGTGAGACCTCATAGCTTCAGGAGCTGGCACCAGTGCCAGAAATTTTCAGCAACAGGACCAGCTTCTCACCACCACCCCTCCAGGTCCCATGTCTGATCCTGTGCCTGGGGTGGCATTCCCCTCTTCTCTTTCAGGTCAGCTTTAGGCTGTAGGTCCTTTTCACTCATTTTTTTCACTCATTCACTTTCCTCTAAGCCACATGTCTCCAGGCAAATGCCTAATATTTAGTAGTAAATACAGTTGGAAAACCAATGCTGTCCTGCCTAGTAGGACTTACAGACTCACTGCTTTGCACCTCTCTTGTGTCAGAAGCCACTCAAATGCTCTTTTGATTGGAGTAGGCAACACAGGAGGGTGAACAGCCATCACATTTCACTGCACTATGAGTGGGGCCTGGTCCCTTTTGGTCATACATAGAAACAGATGCTCTTTTTTTCTTTGTAACAGGTAAGGATTTCTCTTATTGAGGATTATAATTTGCAGAAATTCTTGTCAATGTAACATAAAGCTGTATTCAAGGAGAAAATGCAACCTTCCAGGCTGATAATAGCAGAGTGCATGATACATTCCCTCAAGAATTTACAGCTGCATATAGATCACCAAACACTTAATAGGCAAAACACTTGTATTTCTATTTGTGCAACAGTAAGCCTTCAGGTAGTTCATATACTTGTGTTGAACTTAAACCTCATTTTTCTTCAACCTAAATTCAGCTTTTGTATTGTTTTTTCTTTAATAGCTGCAATGTTTTTATTCTTTAAATATTTCTGTCTATATATATAGCATACAAATAGAGGTTTTGTGTATTCAAATGTGCAACACAAATGCTATATAAATCTCATGCTTCCCTATTGATGCAACTAAACTACAGTGGAGCAAAGCTGATTTACATTAAATTAAATCATATAAAATTAAGCATTCAGTTTCAAAACTAAAAATCGTAATGCTACTGTATTCACCTCTTCAGACAGCCCGTGAACTTGCATTAGCTTTATACTGGCTTTAATAAAAATTCAAACACATGGATCCAGATACAGGGGGATGGCTGAACTGCAGATTTCTTTCCTGAGTCGGGGACAGGCTAATGAGAGGATCACCTTTACAGGCGAGTAACACAGGCTTAGAACTGCTCCACATCAGTCCGTCAAGCAATGGCTCAGATGTATAGACACAATCTAACACTTGGACGGTTGCAACAGACTATATAGTCACCTTATGTTCATCAGCTATGCCACTAGTTTTCTAAGTCCAACACTACACAATGCAAAATTCCCCAGACTCCCATGGAACTGCTTTGTTATTGCTTTCTGCTGTTTTCAGGGTATAGAAAGAAGAGGAGGCTCCATGTCTCTATTTATATAGCACCCTATTGCCTCTTAATTTTTTTGAGAGCTATGGCACTAAGTATGACTGAACAAATGCCAGTGCCATGCCACATTTTAAATTCTGAATTTCTCAGTGTAAAAGTGCTTTTGTAACTGCACAACACAGAATCATAGAATGAAATATCACGTGCTGATAATGCAATTGTGTAATCCCCCAATACACTGTTGAAAAGTTGCCGTCAAAATAGCTCTGTCAGGAAGTTGTTACCTATATTAACTGTGTAGCCAGTTGTTTCTCAGAATTTATCTTTGGGCTGGTTAGCACTGATGAACATCTTCTCATATTCAGAAGGTACATGACAGTGGGAAGTGTGGGTTACAGGGTCTTTCAAATACAATGAGTGTTGCAAATCACTGCAAGACAGTAGTATAGTTTTTTAACCTCTACTTTGTAATGGCAGGGAAAAAGCTACTGTTGCTTTTGGCCGTGGGTGTTTATAGTCTGTAACATTAAGCATGCCTTTCCAGGTATGTGTTCCCCCTTGGGCTGAGGAGCAGTAGGGTCACTTAACTCAGCCACAGAAAACTCTAAAGCTGTGTGATACTTGGTCAGACACCAAGAATAAAAACCCGAGCTCTCCCTACTTCTCAGCCAACTGTTGGCCCTAACTCCCTAACTCACCATACAGTCCTGTGCATAGTCCTCACGTATAAAGTTTAAGAAGTTCAATTAACTCTTGGCACTTCAGATTTTACATTGAATCATCCCATGGCCTGACTTATGGAAATGTTGAGCATTCACAAGCTGAGGTAAAGTTGGGAAAAAACCCAACAAACTTCAAGAACAGATCTTTAAAAACAGGTTCTTGATTTCTGTGGGTCATTTAACCAGCACCTGAAGCAGAAGAGATCTGTAGCCACTTTTGAAAAGTCTTAACGTGTAAGATGCTAACAACAATGTATTTTCTCTTACAGCAGCAAGGGAAATAAGAAAAAAAAAAACCAAACCAAAAAACAAAAAGCAAAAACACCACACAAACAAACCCAAACAATGCAGGACATTCTATAGAAGCACAGGTTTATTACAACTATTGCTCTGCCTTATCTGTTTAAATAAACTTCTGATGAAATAAGCATGCCTTCTGCCAGTTTACCTGTCAAAGCTGACTTTGAGGAAGAGGATCCCAGTCATCTTGGAAGGAAATCAGTGTTTGCCTGCCCAAGATTGGTGAGTCCATGCATGTGTATGGGAGTTTGTGCAAAGGAAGAAGAAAAACTAAAATATGAGCTATTTTGTTGATGAATTGTTCATTTGTGAAGTGGAACAAAATCTGGAGTAGTTTCCCCAGGTCTGCTCATTCCTGTAATGTCTCTGCTTGGGTTGGCACAAACCTTTGTTCTTTTCCTTAAAGTCTGCTTATGTAGCCAAGCTTGGCTGTATACTTTGTCTCTTATGACTATTTTCCTGCTTGTAGCTGTATGAAAAATTAAAGAACTTATTCATTTGTGTACATTCTACAAACTATTTTCACATGGCTAATCCAGTTAATTGATCCAACAAGACTGTACTGTCATGCCTGAAGCAGTCCAGGTTTTAACAGATGCCTTACACCTCAGCTTTTCCTCTGTTGGCCTTGGATTAATTTGTGTATTTGTCATAGGAAATATTAAGAGATCCTTTTGTTCCCCAGAATTATGTTAATACACAAAACTGCTTGGAAACAGTTAGCTCTCTGGAATTTGAAGAGCTCCCAGATCTATTGGAACACATACCAAAAAAAAAAAAAGTAAAAAAAAAAAAAGTAAAAAAAAAAAAGTGTAAGAGCCATTCTGTGAATGGTTTCTGTAGGTATATTTTACATTTTTTGAGCTGGGAGTACTCAGTTTATTCCCAGAGGGTCAGAATTGCTGAGGAGCTCAGCAGCCACAATGACAGACAGACTTCCAAAGCAGTTCATTTCCCATTTTAGATATCAAAATAATGACACCTTCATTCATAAAATTGTACAGCATGCTAGAGTCTAAGTCTTTTGAAAATGCAGCTATCTTTGTTTTATCTAAATGATAAATTGAAGTTCTTTTTTTTTTTTTTCAAGGGAAAAAATGACAACGTGAAAATAAAATAAATGAACACCTGAAAAAAAAAGTCTTCAATCTCTGGAAAATCTTGTCTTCAGTGGGAACCATGAGCTTTTCTAACAGTAGAGTATGAGCAAAACCCTCATTCTTAGGTTATCCTAGTTTCCTACAAATTCAAACACACCTTTCATCTTAAATAATTTTTGTGTCGTATCCACTATTAGTGCTTGATTCTCCGGTCTGATGAATTCACCCTTTGGAGATTGGTCTCTGTCAGAAATGTCAAAAAAGCTAAACAAAATGTAGACAACTGAACCCAGAGTTTAAGGCAAATAATCTTCCAGATAAAAATAGCTGGATTGTATCCTACTTGTGGAGGCAATAGGAACAGAAGACAAAAAAAGTACTGTCACAGGTAGCTGTGATTTTATTCTTCTTTGAAACCAGACACTGTATCTTTTTCAAGAGAGTGTACAGTAGCTAAACACCAGATACACAGCGCTGCCTGAATACTTAAAGAGCTCTATTCCTGTGGCACAGTGGCACTATAGCCCTGGCACAATTTCACTTTTGTTGCTGCAAAACTACATAATATTATTTTGCAATGACAGTATCACAGGAAATTTAAAAGCTAGAGCTAGTTCAAACTCAGCCATGGAGGTTCATATGCAGAGGCGTCAATATTAGCATTACTAAGAGAACCATGTACTCTGGCCCCATTCTCTCAAATCTTACTTGACCAGATTACTGGTCACCAGACTTGTGGACCCGGGAACTTGAAAGTCCTCTGTCCTCTTCCGTCATACATACTAGTGCTCAACATCTGGCTGAAAATGTTTACCCTATAATTAGCTTGGTGAAAGGTTTTCTTTATTTTTCTTTTGGTCATGGAATGTCATGGAATACCTCCAAAACCACAATCCACCATCCTAAATCCAGGCCCTCTCCATCTGAACAAAAATTCAACTGGGGGAAGAAAAAAATTTAAAAAAATTGTTTCCAGCTGCAGCTGTCTGTTTCCTATAGTTTTCCTGTCTCTGTCCATGTCCAAATGTCCAATTACATGTCCAGAAATGTCCAATTACATGTCCAAATTATTTCACCATCAACATGATGAAAAGAATGAGTGTGGCAGAATCTTTCTATTGTTAGCGTGACACAAAAATTTCCTTGGAGGAGAAACACCAACATTACCTAATTGCTAGAATGGTCCCATTATTTCAGAGGTTTCAGAACAAACTCATCCTTGGTAAACATAAGTATCAGAGCCCTGAGAACACTCACAAGCCTTAAGAGATCTCACCAGCTTCCCATGGGACCTCCCACCAACCTTGCCCATGGCCCAGGAGCCCCATTTCAGCATCTCTTGGGACTCCTTATTGGGGAAGACATGTCTGTCACTGGGATCACCCTGGGTCCCAGTTCTCTATCCCTGAGGGAGCAGACAGCTCCTGCTGCTTCTGGACAAATACCTGCCTGGTTCATACCATTTGAGTTGCTCACTTCAGAATTTATGTGAAAATTCATTCACTGCTTTCTTTAGAAGAAATTTGAAATTGTGACATAGAAACTGAGCAGAACAGCATCAAGCTATTTTAACAGAGCGCCAACATCTCAAATCATCCAATATTAATTTGATGCACCACACTGTGGAACTTCTGAATATATTATGCATGTATGTATAAGCACTTACCTGGATACATGTGTGATTCTTGTGCATGCAAATAACCTTTAGAAGGAAGTGAAAACATGCAGTATTTCAGTTCACTCATAATATCAACCTAAGGGTGAATGGCATATGATGGCTTACACAATATATCTTAAACTGATCTAGTGGTTTGCTACCAACATCTGTGAGTTTCCACTCCCTTACCCCCTGCTCATTGCTCATTAATGAGACCACAGTGGGCATGAACACAGGTGCCTTCGTCTCGCTGGGAAAG
>NW_010509639.1:6739-10615 GCF_000687285.1 Phaethon lepturus
AAAGAGTTTGTAAACTAAATAAATAGTAAGAATTGTATTACATTTCTAAAATTCTAACGCTGAAACTAAATCATAGAATCATAGAATCATAGAATGGTTTGGACTGGAAGATACCTTAAAGATCATCTAGTTCCAACCCACCTGCCATGGGCAGGGACACCTTCCACTAGACCAGGTTGCTCAAAGCCCCATCCAGCCTTGAACACTTCCATGGATGGGGCATCCACAACTTCTCTGGGCAACCTGTTCCAGTGGTTTCACCACCTTCATTGTGAAAAATTTCTTCCTTAGATCTAATCTAAATCTACAGTCTTTCAGTTTAAAGACATTATCCCTTATCCGAGCACAGCACACAGTTGTAAAAAGTCTCTCTCCAGCTTTCTTGCACACCTCCTTCAGGTACTGGCAGGCTGCAATAAGGTCTCTCTGGAACCTTCTCTTCTCTAGGCTGAACAACCCCAACTCTCTCAGCCTGTCCTCACAAGAGAGGAGAGATGTTCCAGCCCACTGATCATTTTTGTGGCCCTCCTCTGGACCTGCTCCAAGAGGTCCATGTCTTTCCTGTGCTGAGGGCTCCAGAGCTGGATGCAGGACTCCAGGTGGGGCCTCGCCAGAGTGGAGTAGAGGGGCAGAATCACCTCCCCCACTCTGCTGGCCACACTGCTTTGGACACAGCCCAGGATATGGTTGGTCTTGTGGGCTGCAAGCACATATTGCCGGCTCATGTCAATCTTCGCATCAACCAGTACTCCCAAGCCCTTCTTTGCAGGGCTGCTCTTAATCCCTTCATCCCCCAGCTTGTATTAGTACTTGGGATTGCCCCAACTCATGTGCAGGAGCTTGCACTTGGCCTTGTTGAACTTCATTTCGAATGATGTCGAATATTTTGCTATTGAAAATGGCACACATGATGGGTACACTTTTTCATAAAAAGTAAATGCATTCCATCTTGATTTACAGCCATTTCTACTTCAGAGTGGTAAGAACATATGTAGGGAGAGCTTTAGATTAAAACAGCAATTGCATTGGTAAAATAATGAAAATTGTGATGATAATAATTCTTCATAATTTTCACTAGATTTTTTACATAACTAATAGTACAATACAGTTCTATGATTATGTTTATTATATTCTCTTCTTTTGGTAAGCTCAACTTCTTAAGAATTTCTGGACTAAAATTTCACAAGGGGTATTGCCCTAAGGAAAGAAAAAGTTAAAGTTATATGTACTATGTAAGAAAAAGAAGTGTATGTCAGAATTAGCTTCCAGATTAGAAAATTACAAGAAAAGGAGATACAGCTTGCTATGTTGACTAGTTGCTAAGGATGGGAATATTCCAAATAGTTGTTTGGAAAGGGAGTTCTCTAGGCCAGCAGAAGATAAAACCATCATGTTACATTCTGGAGAATGACTGTAAACTCTTGTTACATGGAGAAGCAGAAAAGCAGCAAAGCAATGTAAATTTACATCCTTCTATTATTCAGACAAAGGTTGGTATTAAAGATTGAATTTTGCTGTGTTTTGCAAAGACAGGGAAAAGCTGTTAAAAAAAATCCTCCAAGAATACTTGAAGAACAGCATCTTCTTCGTCTTAAGAGTAAGGACAAGACTTCCCACTGAGGAACACTGCTGTAGCTGTACTGGAGTCAGTAATAGTATATTCATTTATAATAGCCAGTTATTCATGATGCTTTGCAAACAAATGAAAATGCAGACATTCTACTCACATGAAGCTGTTGCTGTATTGTTCATTACAGACCTACATTCTCATTCAAGAGAGCCACTAAGAACATGTTTGAGCAAGAGGTCAAACAAATTTATGGAAGGGTGTGAAAATCTTGTAATTACTTATGCAGTGCCACATGTATTCAAAGAGACTTTCTGACAGTGAAGAACAAATTATGAAAATAGAAAACAATGTCTCAGCTCAAAGACCTTCCTGCTTAGAGGAGTACACACTGGACATGCAGTTGATGCAGATTTGGAAATGTTCTTATGCACAGATTTTTAAAAGATTATGAAAAAAAATTAATTTCACATTATTTAAAATTGTCCAAAACCCAGAGGTGAACTCACTTGCTTTTTCTGTAGTGAATTTTCTGAAGCAGACTGAAAAGCTTTGAAAGTCTAAAAGCCATGTTTGACACAACCTTCACAGAGACAATACACGTGTTGACTAGGTCAGAAGGAAAAGTGTTATTCACAGTTCTTCCCGTGCCCCCTTAATCCTCCCATGCAGGTCTATTCTTGCAGGCTTGATTCAAGCTTACCTCCCTTCCTAAGTGGCAAGAAACTTTGTCCAGTCATGTCTGGTCATCAGGAAGGTTTTTTGATCTTTTTCAGAAGCCTGGTTGGCTTCTCTCCAGGTTTTCTCAGTGTTTCTCAAACAAAGGCTCTTTTCCACACTGGATCTGACTCCATGTGCTGTGCTACAAAAATTCCTTGCTGGGGCGGACCCATGGCAAAGAGCACATTCTGCCCAGAGGGTGTACTTGGTCTCCTCCTCCTAATAGAGTTTTAGCCGAGCAAATAACCTGGTAGATGAAGCATTCATTGTCTGGCTGTCACAAGCGTGTGCACTGGAAATCTCCCTTCCTTACTTTTGTAGTGTTTGTTGCTATGGTGTCAGACCAATTTTGGTACTTTCCTGTCAGCATGTGATCAGAGTAAAAGGCAAGGTAAGCTATATAAAGAGAAAATATACTGGTTTGGGGCAGTGATTGTTTTAGTCATATCTCAGTTCCAGGCCTAGTGATATTAAATCTTGTTTTTCATAAGTGTCTGTATGTGCTGCATGCAAAGTTTCCACTCCTGCTGGTTTTTTTTGGTGAGGTATATGGCAAGACAAGTCATACACTAATACATACACTGATACAGAAAACAGAAACAAGTGCTTATAAGCAAGAAGATTCTGTAACTTTGAAGTTACAGAACTTGTAAGTTGGCCTTGAAGTAAGTTTTCACATGCCTGTAGCCCAAAACAACTAAAGGGTTATATCTTAAAATGTATAAACCAGGTACATTCTTTTATGATCAATTAATATAAAAAATAGTTATCACCATTTACTTTGCAAAATATGATAAAAATTCTTCGTTATGAATTGCATGCTATCCTAGCAGAAGTTGGACTTGTGGTTTCTGAGAAGATAGGGAAGCTTCTACAGAAAATCTGAAGTTGTAGACAAAAGTTAAACTTATTTTTTCCTTAGTCAGGCAGATTAAATGTCTGATCTGTACTACAACGGTTGAATTGTTGAAGACTTACAGGATTTTGAATAAGGTCTTTGGTTTACTAATGTCATAACACTTCAAAAACACAGTGTCACTTGTGTTTTATCATTTACGTTATTGATCTTAATATGATGTACAAGCATTATTTTTCTATATTTTTAAATCTTTATATGTGCCAGTATATATTACTCTGAAGAGAGATTGTTCATATGCCAGTACCTCCCACATCAGTACCATAACAGCAAAACCCACTGTAATATACAATATTGGAGTTTTAGG
The DNA here is from genome assembly GCF_000687285.1 of Phaethon lepturus. NCBI lineage: Eukaryota > Metazoa > Chordata > Aves > Phaethontiformes > Phaethontidae > Phaethon > Phaethon lepturus. Next base: position 10,250 of record NW_010509639.1, read on the forward strand.
GCAGCTTCATACAGAACACTGATAAAATACCAACACTTTAGGATCAACTAAAAATTTCAGCTTCTAGTTACATTTTACTAATACAAGTAGAGGAATAATAATAAGCATCTAGAACCAAGACTCTTGTTAGCGCCTTCTAGACTTTTCTGTTCTTGTGAAAAGCAATACCTGAATTGCTGGGAAGAATTCAGGGATTTTTTTTCTGATAGGAGTTAGAGGTGGAAAAGTATGAATGGTAGGAACCTTTCCTCCTAGTTTTGTGGTCCAAGATCTCATTTGTAGAAGAATTTGAGAATACAGATGCAGAAAGGAAAGAAAAATACAAATGATTTAGAAGCTAGAACCAAAAGATAAAACCTAGGGAAA
>NW_010509639.1:10646-13861 GCF_000687285.1 Phaethon lepturus
AAATATGGATATTTTGTAACTGTACACATTTTTAACCACTGAACACTTTATCTAAAGCTATAAGCAAGGCAGAAGTTAGGAACTTCTGTTTCTGGTTCTATTTCTATTTCTTAGCAGACTTAGCCTTTAAAAACGTACTAATCTGTCTTTAAGTTTAACATTAAAAGGTATGAGACCTTCAGAAAATCAGTTGATATCTTAGGCTCTGAAGAGCCATGAAAACAGTGTCTGCTGCATCGTCTGCTAATTTTCCATTTATTTTTCTGCTTTCTTATCTCTAATTTTGTGGGGGAGGAAAAATAATTCTTTTCTTCAAGTAATGACATTCTAAAAGGAAAACATGATCTGGTATTTTCTATCAGATAATGGTGTTCGTTCTTATTTTACATTACTTGTGTGACTTCTCTGTAGACAATACCTGAATGATGTTTCTTAATTACATGTGGTAGAAGAGTTGCAAAATGCAATGAGGGGCTAAACATGTGGAGCCATTCAGCACAAACTTTGGAAGAAGTTCCTGGACAGGTAGTATGAGTGCATATTACCTCTTACAATAATCTGTAGCAGTGAGGTACTCACAAATATTTGACATGTTTGCAAGCAGGCCCATGTTAGAAGACATTAGGAGCTCAACATTGCCTTCCATTCACTGAGAAACAGGTTATTGCGTAAGGAGAGCTCTTGAAAGAGGTGGCACTAGAGAAAGTCTGGTACAAAAGCAGATTTTATCATATCTCTACTGAATTAAATACCAAAACCATGGTGACAGTTCCTTGTGGCAAGACTGCACTTTCTAAAGAAGTTGAAAACAAAGAAAACCTACAGTTAAACTTCTTTACTGTCATGACAAAGGGAAAGCTAATGGGAAAAAACCGTGGGATTTCCCAGTATTTCCTTACTGCATTTTAGTGACTGTGTTCTGTGGCAGACACTGAGAAGTTGCCTACACTATGTTACACAGCACATGCCGAGGCTTTAGATCAAGCTCCTAATGAGCCAATAAATGTCTGTGGCACAGAACAGTACCGTAGATGTCAGAAGCAGTGCAGCCATGTTAGCCCAGACAGAATTAGAGCCACCAGCTTTTTAACAGAGCTCATTAACTCGCAGGGAATACTGCCTCAGTCTGCTCTGCTCTTGGTCCATGTAGAAACATCTAGAACATCTTTGCAAAACAGCATATACAGACTGGATTTTTAGAGCTGATTGAACAGGGGGCCAAGACAAAAGTGGGAATAGGTGCTGAGCTACCCACATTCTCAAAAAAAGGGAGAGGAGCATTTATACTGCTATGTATAAAATCCTGAACTTTGGGTAGTTGGAAAAAAATTATAATTTTAAAAAGACACAGCGTTTGGAAAGAGAAGAAAGCAGAATGTAAACTGCATAGAGTCCCAGCTTCAGCAGCCACCATGTGACACAGCAGCTCTGTCTGCTACATCGTGTAACTCACCAGTGGGTCTGATGATGCATGAATTTACAGTGTTCCACACTGAGCTCCAGGAGCTCCTCCTTGTTACACTCCAAAAACGAGTTGACTGGAGCTTCACACTGCACCATGCTTTCTTTCTAGCCACATCCTTCCTGCAAATTAAGGTTGTCTTTAGTGCTTTAGTGTGGTGCAAGTCTGTAAATTCAGAGTGCAAACTAACACACACTGACTTCTTCATGTTGGCAAGCACTTGGGTTTCTGGAAAAATAATCGGCTATCACACCAGGTATTTTGAAACTTCTTTAAGTAAGGTTTGAAAATTTATAAACAAAATTCAAAATTATACTTGGAAGATAAGAGAACAGAAGTTTATTTTTAACTTTTCTGAGACATGACGACAATTTCAAGTATTTTAGATGGGCATTTTTTTATTCATATTTTATCTGGCATTGTCAGAGGTTGCAGACATATTGCTGTCTCGTTAAACCATTTGACCACTATAAAAAAATCGTTTGCTTGAATGACACTTGTTATTTAATTCCTGGGTTTTTTTTCCATCGTCAAACTCAGTAACAATTGTGTATGTATGTCCCATCTTTTTGGATTGAAGGTCTATACACTGGGACGTGTACTAACCTCTTGGAATAAGCACAAATAGAACAAACATCTGGAATAAGGCCATTCTACTTGCTGTAAACCTTTTGGTAAGACATTTATGTTAAATATCCAATTTGATTTCATACAATGCTAGTAAGATTGCATAATAGATGCCCCATCCTTGGAAAAATAAGGTGAGATCATGTCAAGTGCCATACTTCAGTAGCTTACCAATATTTCTGCTTTGTTGAGTAGTAGAAAGAACAAGAGGTTGGCTTCTTCCTAGCTACATGCAGTTCAATGAAGAATAAGTGTTAGTTCAGGATATCATCTGTTCTTCAACACCACATCTACAGGAAGTTCTGGAAACAGTAGAGCTGAACAGGTCTGCATTGACAAATGTACCCAGCAGATGCTTGCAATCCTCTGCCTGCACAGAGATATACTGACACTGATACAAGAACCTTTTGCTATGGGAACAGTGGTTTGACTATAAACTTGCATATTTCTTAAATACAGCATGCAACATTACTTTTCAGCATTTTCATCACAGCAATAAAGTAATAGAGCTAAAAATGTAGGGACTAGACAATATACTTTCTGGCTGGGAGAGAGTTTTGATATTGCAGAAACTGCTTCTTCATTAACATTCAGAGAATATATATGTAAAGTTATGACATTTGTGCAGAAGGAGACATTGACTTTTTCACAAAAATAGTTCACCTACATTACAGCAATACTGTTAACTTAGGTATTTAAAATGAAGGTAAAGAAATTGGTAACAACGCATGAAGAGAAGGCTGAGTTACTCAAAAACTACTTTGCCTCAGTCTTCACTGGCAGTGTCTCTTCCCACACCTCTTGAGTGGATGGACTGCAAGATGGGGGACTGGAGGAGCAAAGACCCACCCGCTGTAAAAGAAGATCAGGTTTGAGACCACCTGAGGAACCTGAACATACAAGTCAATGGGACCTGATGAGATGCATCCCAAAGTCCTGAGGGAATTGGCTGGTGTAGTTGCCAAGCCACTATTTGAAAAGTCCTGGCACTCAACTGAAGGCCCTGGAAACTGGAAAAAGGGAAACATTGCACCCATTTTTACAAAGGGCAGAAAGGAGGACCCTGGGAACTACTGACCTGTCAGGCTCACCTCTGTGCCTGGGAAGCTCATGGAACTGACCTTCC
>NW_010509639.1:14163-18737 GCF_000687285.1 Phaethon lepturus
GGCACGTGGAGGACAGGGGGGCAATTTGAGACAGCCAGCATGGCTTCACCAAGGGCCTGACCAACTTAGTGTCCTTCTGTGATGCAGTGACTACATCAGTGGACAAGGGAAGAATTACCTATGTCAGGCCTTTGACACGGTCCCCCATAACATCCTTTTCTATAAATTGGAGAAATATGGATTTGATGTGTGGACTGTTGGGTGGATGAGGAATTGGTTGGATGGTGGCATTGAGAGGGTAGTGGTCAATGGCTCAGTGTCGAGATGGAGATCGGTGACGAGCGGTGTCCCTCAGGGGTCCGTATTGGAACCAGTACTGTTTAACACCTTCATCAGTGACATAGACAGTGACTAAGCTGACGGGTGTGGTTGACACACCTGAGGGATGGGATGCCATCCAGGGGGACATGGACAAGCTCAAGGAATGGGCTCTTGTGACCCTCATGAGGTTCAACAAAGCCAAGAACAGGGTCCTGCACCTGGGTTGTGGAAACCCATGGTATCAATACAGGCTGGGGGATGAAGGGTTTTAAAGCAGCCCTGCCAAGAAGGACTTGGGGGTATTGGTGGAAGAAAAGCTGGATGTGAGCCAGCAATGTGTGCTCACAGCCCAGAAGGCCAACCATATTCTGGGCTGCTTCCAAAGCAGCGTGGCCAGCAGGTGGAGGGAGGTAATTCTGCCCCTCTGCTGTGCTCTGGTGAGACCCCACCTGCACAGGAGAGACATTGGACCTGTTGGAGAGGGTCCAGGCAAGGGCCACCAAAATGAGCTGAGGGCTGGAACACCTCTCCTCTGAGGACAGGCTGAGAGAGTTGGGGTTGTTCAGCCTAGAGAGGAGAAGGCTCCAGGGAGACCTTACTCCAGCCTTCCAGTACTTAAAGGGGACTTCTAAAAAAGATGGGGACAGACTCTTTAGCAGGGCTTGTAGCGATAGGACAAGGGGTAATGGTTTCAAACTAAAAGAGGGCAGATTTAGACTAGATACAAGGACGAAATTTATCCCAATGAGGGTGGTGAAGCAGTGGCACAGGTTGCCCAGAGAGGTGGCTGATGCCCCACGTCTGGAAACATTCCAGGTCAGGTTGGACGGGGCTCTGAGCAACCTGATCTAGTTGAAGATGTCCCTGCTCACTGCAGGGGGTTGGACTAGATGATCTTTAAAGGTCCCTTTCAACCCACAGATTCTATTTTTCTATGATTCTATCAAATATAGGGCTTGCTGCAATGATCATGAAAAAGTAAAACCAAACTAAATTGCCAGTACAATACTTCCAAATTATCACCTTTAAACTTGCAAAAAATCAACACTATAAGACGTTACTGTGGGTTTTTTTGCAGGGGCGCAGCCCTTCTAGGAGGTATTGATAGCTGGTTTTTTCCTCTGGAAAAAAATTCTCTGTCTTCCCAGTGTCCCAATTCTGAAAACTTTCTGATTAATTTGTTCTATTTTGTAATCAAGTGACACCTTTAATATGAGAAAACTCTCACTTTGAAATTTCAATATCAAAACCTTTTTTTCCCACAAATATGAGAATTTTTTTTTGTTAAGTTTAAGAAAGATGTTTATGTTCACTGATACTGGCTTTGAATGGTATTACGTCTAATTTAAACAATTTTCTTAGCTTTTTCCATATTTGATCAAAACAGAACATCATCTGATTGATTTTTTTTCTATTTTAATTGAAATGATTTTTCTCAGTCAAGGCATAACCAAGCAATTTTTATGCGTACTTGTCTTCACAGAGTTTCTTCATCTTCTTGATCATTTGCCAGGAGGCCAGTAATTTATAACCATGAGCCACAATTAGCGTACTACATTATTGTTTGCTTTCACTTCAAAACAATCAGGCAGCAATATGCTTTTAACACTCACGCAGACGTACACACAAGAGACATACAGTTACAGTATGAATGGGAACACTGGGCGCAACTGGGTCTTGGGTATGTGGATGAGGGCTTGACCAAGAAGTTTGAAATCGCATGTCCTCTGCCTGCATCACAGGAGCTCAGAGGAGTACAGGATTTCTTTCAAAAGATGAGAACAAGGAAGTTCCATGAAGCTATGTGGTAAATATCACTGAAAAAGTTGTCAAGGAAGCAAGCAATACTACTTGACAAAGCAACCTCTAACAAGCTTTTGACAGAAATCTCCATTCCTTATGCCTGACAGGCAGACTGAATAAAGTAGTACCGGTCTGCAGTGGCTGAAAGGAGACTGCACAAGATGAGAAAGAAAGGTTGTGGGGCCAAATCCTCCATCTGAAAATGTTTTGAAGAATGAGACAGTATCTGCAATGTCATCCATTCAAAAAAAAAACTAACCCACTAACTCAAAACCCCAAAATCACAAGCTCCAGCTTATCAAAAAGTTCTTTTAAGGAGTGCAGGAGAAAGTAAAATTTAGAAGACTGACTTACCACTTTCTGAAAAGGGATCTATCACAGCAAAAGCATAGAAATCACTCAAACACTTCTTTTACTTCAGTTCCATGACTTTGAGAAAAGGTTCATAGGAATTCCTCTAGAAGAATCATTTATATTGACTCTAAGAGCCCTAGGGTTGTATAGCTTTTATCTTACAACAGCACAGCATAGGTGAGAACCCTGTACATCTTGCAGTTTTGCTTTGCTACTATTTTCAGTGGTGCCTCAGGTTAATGAAATGTGTAAAAAAGATGTAACATTAAAAAAAATAGTTTTGAAAGAAGGGCTAAGTTAAAAATACTTACGTAAAAAATTTGAGGATAGAAAGAACAACAGTTACTTGCATTTTTAAATAATTTAAACAATTTTTATATGGTCTTTCAGGATGGCTTTTTCTCATATGAGAAAGTAAAAGCTATGAGAAATAAGAATTCATAATAATCAAAGCAATAGAAGCCATATTGTGTTTTATATCAAAATTGTAGGGTAAAGAATCTTATTATAAAACAAATTATCTACAAAAGGGACAAGTCTTGAAGGTTTTAAAATTTTCCTTGTGGCCTTCATTTTGAATCTGTTATATGCAGCATTACACACAGGAGACCCAAGATGGTTAAGCAGCAAGGCAGCACAGTGATACTTTGCATTTAGTCATGCTTATTTCCCTGACACAAGCACATTCAACCTACTTCTGTGCAAGGTTTTAAGAGGAGAGGCTTGGGAGACATATTGGACTCCATTGTGGCTACACATTATCAGTGTTGTTACCTTAGTTACAGCCACAAAAATCCTTGCTGTGGATGGTGCTGTTTTAACCAGAATTAATCCTCCTGACTTTGCAATATTGGTAGCTAAAGCAATCATAATTTTACTGCTAGTCTGAAAATTTTCTGTGCCTGCCAGTTATATTTCAAAGCACAATGGTTGTGAACCAGCATGTCAATCTTCAATAAATCATATTTTAGAGGCTACATTTCAACAATCTGAAAAGATCATTTACTTATCTATTGAATAAACCCAAATACAGTAAGAAGCTGGCCAAGATTTAGAAATCACAGAGTTTCACTGTTTCCTGTGGTTCTACATGAATGTTTCAGGATGTGACCCTTCTGCTGTGCTCTGGTGAGACTCTGTCTGCAGTACTGTGTCCAGCTCTGGTAAAGACACGGACCTGTTGGAGCGGGTCCAGAAGAGGACCACAAAAATGGTCTGAGGGGTGGAACACCTCTCCTCTGAGGACAGGCTGAGAGAGTTGGGGTTGTTGAACCTAGAAAAGTGAAGACTCTGGGGGACCTTATAGCAGCCTTCCAGTACTTAAAGGGGACTTATAAGAAAGGTGGGGAGAGACTTTTGAGCAGGGCCTGTAGCGATAGGACAAGGGGTAGTGGTTTTAAACTAAAAGAGGGCAGATTTCATCTAGATAGAAGGAAGAAATTTTTCCCAATGAGGGTGGCACAGGTTTCCCAGAGAGGTGGTAGATGCCCCATCCCTGGAAACATTCAAGGTCAGATTGGATGGGGCTCTGATCTAGTTGAAGATGTCTCTGCTGACTGCAGGGGATTGGAGTAGATGACCTTTAAAGGTCTCTTCCAACCCAAACTATTCTATAATTCTATGATTGGCATCTTTAGTCCAGTACAGTGCTGAGGTCTAGTCTGAGTCTGAGGACATGTCATGGTTTAACCCCAGCCAGCTACTAAGCAACGTGCAGCTGCTTGCTCAAGTCCCCCACAGTGGGACGGGGGAGAGAACTGGTAGAGTAAAAGTGAGAAAACTCATGGTTTGAGAAAGACTGTTTAATAGGGAAAGCAAAAGCTGTGCATGCAAACAAAGAAAACAAAGAATTAATTCCCCACTCCCCAAGGGCAGGCAGGTGTTCATCCATCTCCAGGGAAGCAGGGCTCCAACATGTGTTACATGTTACCTGGGAAGACAAATGCTATCACTCCGAACAGCCCTCTACCCCTTCCTTCTTCTTCACCCCAGCTTTATATACTAAGCATGATGTTGTACAATATGGAAAATCCCTTTGGGACCCAGTCTGGCTCAGCTGTCCTGGCTGTGCCCCCTCCCAGCTCCCCGTGCACCCCCAGCCTGCTCGCTGGCAGCCCCGCACGAGAAGCTGGACCGTCCTTGGCTGCTTTGCACCA
>NW_010509639.1:18880-37509 GCF_000687285.1 Phaethon lepturus
GAAATCATGGCTCCCTCCCCATCTGCAGAACTGGCCGCTATGGAGATGGAGAATATGTGTCATCCTTTCCAGAGGAAGGTGCAAAAGGCATGTTCATATACATGTAAAGAGGAGGAAGTGTAGCTGAGCCTGAATTTCAGCTACAATAGATGAGTGTGATATGACGCTACAGTTTTTCAGTCCATCAAAACCAAAGTCAGCCCTGCTCTTGCTTATCATCTTCAGAAATGCAGTTACTTGCTATCTAATACATAAAGGTATTCTTTCTTTATGTCTTTTATTTCTGTTTACGCCAGTGTGACCTACTATAGCAGTGTTTTCAAAGGGCCAGTACCTCAAATCTTAAACTTCTGACCACAAAATCTCACTTGTGCACAGTATTGTTCTAAATGTTAAGCTTTCACAGAGTGCATCTGACACTCTAAGGCAAAAAAACTAATTAATGGTTGAGCTTAAAAAATTAAATTGCAGTTCTTGTGGATAGAGTTTTGAATAGAATCTCAAGGTTTTTTGCCTGTTTCTACTTTCAGCTTGATGTAAGGACCCTAAGTTGCAGAGAGCATTTCCTGACCCTCTGCAGAACTTTAGGCAGATACTACCCAGATTTGATTTCATTAAAGGGCACACTCATAGGTGTTCTATCCAAATGCCTCATGTAATAAATTCAGTCTATCATCCCTCTGAAGGTGGGAAGGATATTTTTACACTTGAGTACTGTGACACCAAGGAATTAATCATGATAGTCAAGGCAACACATGAGGTCTGGCTTAGTTTAAAAAAAAACCAACTTCTTCACTCTTCACATCTTCTCTCTTTCCATCATCCAGTGGGACTTGAATTTACAAGTTCATTACTTCCTTCTGTGCTCTAGCTATACAAATGTACATGTGAATGAAAGGCTGGTTTGTACAACACACAGAGCCATGTATCATAAGTCATGTGTAATAGTTTGAAATTTACAAAACCACTTGTCTCTTAGCTGCATACTGGTGCACTGATTTTCAGTGTTGTTACATAATTTTTCTCACATTCAGACTTGGGAACCCTGATACTGTCCAGTTTTCCAGCTGAGTGCTACATTTACATGTTCTGCAAATAGCCACAAACTGGTAGCAACATGAAGTTTTCACAAAACATCAATAGCCAAAGAAAATCAAACAGACATATTTAAGTCAATGCAAGAAGATTTTCCGAAACGTAGGTAACATATGCATGTGCACAAGCCCACAGTCTTGGCTTCAGTAGATTTTTGAGCCCAGAGCCTATGTACAAGACGAAGCAAACTGAATATGAGAAAGCAGAAAGTAGATATATGCAGTTTAGCACTTTTGACTTCACTTAAAACCTATACAAAGGGCAACTCACCTCTAAGGTTTTACCCGAAAATGTAGGCAACTCAATGTTTATGAAAGCAATTTTTCAAAATTAGTATTTCATGTTACTTCACTCAGTCTTTCATCATATGTTTAGGTGAACTTCTAGCAGTCTTTACCTAAGATTCCTTGCCTTCTTCCCTATGTATAATAATTAAAGACTGAATTGCTGTGAAGTTTTGTGAATTTGTAAGCATCTATAGGTGCAGATGTATCAGCATTCTGTAGATGTTCAGTTTTTACTGCTGGGTGTGGGATAAGAAGCGGCCCAGATGAATAACAGTGCGGTAGAAATTAATTCAGACCCTGAGCATTTCATAACATCCTCAGGAGAGTAGTCTAAACCAGACATTTTGCCACTCTCACATGCTTATATGCCATTAAAACTGTCTTAAAGGATCTGATCACCATAAAAACTTCCCAGAACTAATAGATTTAACCAAAGCAAGGATAGAAATCCTATATAAAATTACAGAAAAGTGCTAGGAAAAAAATGCAGTAATCATTAACTCCACAACCCTGATGAAATCAAGGACATGGATCTACATCATTCTTGCTGCTTTAGTCTGCATGCCTTTTAATGCATGGAGACATATTAGTCTTTTTTGAAGCATGGCTTTGCAAAGATTAATGTCTATGTGTAAGGATGCTAAAATCCGCCCTCTTGCTATGGCAATTTTGTCGTTTTGGATCTCTGCCAGGCACAGATAATTAATTCTTACTTCTGCCTCCTGACAAGAATTTCTTAATGCAATCACAGTTATTAAAACAAACAGTGGTTCATTTTAAAATCCCAATTTTAATGTTTCAATACACTCTTTAATGTAAAACATGGGTTAAGAGGTATAGGCATAGAACATCTCTGGAAGATGTTTACCCAAACAGGCTTCTGAATACCGTAAATGGCACTTTTGCTTTATTATTAATGATTAATCAATTAATGATTAATGATTAAGTGTAATACAAGATTTTCTCTAAAGAAAAAAACATCCTCTAATGGAAGAATAATTGTGTACCACTTTCTAAGATGATCATGTGATATGGAATATACTTTATTATGTAAAAAGTATTTTCCCCTCTCTTTCACTTTAAAGCATAGAAGAGACTCACAACTCTCAGGCTATGACAACTAGCCCTGGATCTTGCAATAGAGGTTTTTGTGCAAGCCTGCTGCTTTAGTTGGCTGTTCGTATAAGTCATGTAATGTGGTCTTATTAGCTACAGCTGTTTGTGTGCAGAAGAGGCAGACTGATATTTTATAGAAATGCCTGAAAAAAAATTATACTACACAAGGTACACTGCTGCAAATTAATTATACTATCATAATCCATCAGCAATATCCCTAGAGAAGAAGGCATATAAAAGTGCTATCTTTCTTTTGCAGATGAGAAAGTGGAGATGTTCATTTCTGCTTTTCTCTTCAAGCTGCAAATTATGGTAGTGCATATATCAGAGTCCCTGGGCGAATTGTACGTTTGATCCATTGTGATTACCTCTGGGTATATTTTGAGATCAATACCAGTTAGCTCGTGTGGCCTGATCTACCTTCATTACCTGCACTTGTTTTCTTACAGGAACAAATGGTGCAATAGACAGATGCAAAATCCTCTTAAAGTACAATATTATTTATCTAGAACAAAAGAACCTGAGAGGGAAGATGTGCCCCAAAAATGATACAAGCTATGTAAATATCTAAACTTGTCCAATATATAATCCTTTCCTGTATGACAACTCCAGTAGATACAGCTTTCCTTCCACTATGTATGACATCCTGAAACTGTTTAGTCACTTTGCTTTTCCATTAACAGTTTTCCTTGAGTTCAAACACTCAGTGAAATGATAATTATATTCACACATGATTTTATCAGCTGTATCAGACTGCTATTTGTAGGTAACGGATGACAGCTACACAGCGGTTGGCAGGGATACCCATGCAAGACTTGGTTTTGCCTGTTTTCTCATCTAGGGGTTCAGCTGTCTGATGAAGTTCATTCTCTGTTTTTCAGCTGGTAATATAAAGCAACGAGGTATATTTTTAATAGGACTATATGTTCACACTGGATTTGTAGCCTTTAAGGTTTCAATAATAGTTTAGATTTAAGCAAGAATTTAAACTTGCAGCAAATGCAATACACAATATACATATACTTTCTGTGCTTTGTCAATTTCACATCATGTGAGGTAAAATTAAAGCTTGAAAGAGTACATTTTACAACAACAGAAGCAACAAAACATGACATGCTTATCAGATACAGAGGAATCTGAAAATAAAGAAATAGACTAGCAAATAAGTAATTTTACATACAGTAGCTAATTAAAAAAATAATAGTGCTATTGACATTGAAGAAGAGATTAGCATATAAGCATTTCAGACAGAATTTCTTTATGCAAAGTGTAATTAAATTAGAACTTTTGAAGATATTGAGCTTTTGCAATTTTCTCAAGGCAAAAACCCCTAAAGAAGCACAAGACTGAACACACACTGCTACTCTCATCACCACCAGGTATTTTGAAGCTACAGCAAGATTTTAAGCAGATTTCAAGTCGTCAGTTAACATAGAACAGCATTAGAAGTGATAAATCTGAATGCCATGTAGCAATGCAGAAGAAGGTTGCAGTCGTGGTAGAACTGCTTAGGGAATATGACTTCATATGGCACTTAAGGCAGAAGAATTAGTTGTGCCTGGTTCCCCCTGCACAGATTCACCATAGTTACTAGGATCGGTAGAGATTTGTCGCTGACTACCAACTGAGAGAAATACAGAGGCCAACACCTACACCTCCCAGGTGCAATGCTGGGGGTCTTAAAAGTGGACACAATTGTCAGTACTGTAGCAAACATTGTATGGAAAATGTTTCCCTTTTGTAAAAGAGTACCAAAGGAAGACATCCCTAAGCAATACTGTAATTCTAATACAATCACTTATCAATGGCATTGAACCTGAGACAACTCTTTAGCAGACGAGACATCTGTCATGATGCCATTGTGTATGCACAGACTCAAAAGCTAGTGTAGACTTACTTAATGGTGATTGAGAACATTTGTAGGACATTTTTCTAAGATAATTTTTTTAGCTTTTACATTACCCAATCTGTACCTAGATATACATACTTTTTGGTATTTTGTAGTTTGCAGTTCATAAATGCATGTTTGTAGAGAAGCAATACTGTACACCCAATTAGGGATTAACACACACTTGTTAAAATAGTGTTTGAACAGTTCTAGCAGTTTTAAACAGTTCTAAATTTATCCTTCCATTTTAAATTCATGATAGCTACTCAGACTAAAAACTTATTATTAAAATGCATATATCGCAGACATTTAAACCTATATATGTACTTCTGTATTTTACAAAGCTGCTTCCTACATTATGAAGAGCAAATGCTTTTGTTTAAAAGGACAAATTCAAAGTACTGACAGATTATGTAACTTTGCTTCACTCCCTGTTTCAAAAAATAGTTTCCTTTCATGAGGATCAAATATCTACATTCAGCTAGTTAAGAAAGGAATAATCTGTAAAATTAAATACTTTTATGCCACAACTGTTTACCTGGTTTACTGTATGAAGCCTTTCACGTGAAGCAGATGAATGATAATCTAGTTTTTATTTTTTTTTTTTCCTGCAAATTTAAGTTAGGTATTTCTTCAAAAGGTCAGCAAGCCACTCTCTTGTCTGCTGCAAACCTTAGAAGCTCTGTTCTTTTTTAATTATTATTCTTATTATTATGGATAAAGATAGTTTTTCTACAAACAAAAAGATTAATCCTGTAGTTCATAGTCATGAAACTTGTCCAAGGGAAGAGAAAACCCTCAGCAAGAGCACTTCTTCAGCCCTTTTACCTATAAAAGACTGTATTAGAATCTGAGGGAAGTGCACATGAAATAGGCAATGAGGAAGAAAGTATAAAAATATGGAGTAAGTTAAGAGTGTCAGACAGACAGAATTACAGATTGAATCCATTGCTGCCATTAGGAATGGTCCTTCACAGTACAGCTGACAGTGATTTCTACTCCTGTGATAGTTTCATTAAAGTTCTGTGGACTTCTGGAGGGCAGACTTTGACCTGTTTAGGGTTCTGGTTGACAGAGTCCCTTGGCCGGAAGTCCTGAAGGGCAAAGGAGTCCAGGAAGGCTGGGCATTCTTCAGAAGGAAATCTGCAGGAGCAGGCTGTCCCCAAGTGCCAAAAGACAAGCCTGCAGGGAAGAAGACTGGACTGGCTGAATAGACAGAATTGGCTGGAGCTCAGGAGAAAAAAAGAGAGTTTATGACCTTTGGAAGAACAGGCAGGCATCTCAGCAGGACTGCAAAGATGTTGTGAGGCTATGCAGGGAGTAAATTAAAAGGCCCAAAAGCCACCTAGAACTTATTTTGGCTACTGCCGTAAAAGACAATAAAAAATGTTTCTATAAATACATTAGCATCCAAAGGAGGGCAGAGAATCTCCATCCCTTATTGGATGCAGGGGAAAACAGTAACAAAGGATAAGGAAAAGGCTGAGGTATTTAATACCTTCTTTACCTTAGTCTTTAATAGTAATATCAGTTTTCACGTACCCACCCTGCTGAGCTGGAATACAGAGATGGGGAGAAGAATGAAGCCCTCATGCTGTGACGGATAGTTATAAATTATTCAGAAGGGACAGGCAAGGAAGGAGAGTTGGGAGAGTTGCCCTCAATGTCAAAAATGGGATTGATTGCACAGAACTATCTTTGAAGAACAGGAAGGCACAGGTCAAGAGCTTATGAGTGAAAGAGACCAAGTAAACAAAGGCAATTTTGTGGTTGGTGTCTACTACAGGCAAACAGATCAAGAAGAGGAGGTTAATGAAGAGTTCTTTCTTCAACTGCAGAAAGCATGACGCTCACAGGCCCTGATCCTGAGAGGGGACTTCAGCCACCGAGCCATGTGCTGAAAAAGTGGAGCAGCAAACTGCAAGTGGTCTGTGAAACTGCTAGAGTGTGTTGAAGAAAACTTCCTAGAACAGGTGATGGAGAGCCTGACCACTGGAGAGGTGCTGCTGGACTGGTTGTTCGGTAGTGTGGAAGAACTTCCAGCCACATGAAGCATCACAGTCACAGTCCCTTGTCCTGATGGGAGACTTCAACCACCATAACATCTGCTGGAAAAGTAGCACAGCAAGCTGTAGGAAATCCAGGAGACTCCTGCAGTGCATGAAGGATAACTTCCTAAGCCAACTAATAGACAACCTTACCAGAGGGGATGTCCTACTGGACATTTTGGACACCAGTGCAAGTGAGCTAATTGGTGTAGGCAGCCTGGGCTGCAGTGATCATGCACTGGTGGAGTTCACACTCCTGAGGGATATGGGGCAGGCAAAGAGTAAAGTCAGGACCCTGAATTTTTGGAAAGCAAAATTCCAGCTCTTCAGGGACTCAGTCAATAGGACCCCCTGGGAAACTGCCCTCAAGGACAGGGGAGCAGAACAGAGTTGGCAGATCTTTAAGGGTGCTTTCTATATAGTGCAAGAGCTTTTGATCCCCAGGTGTAAGAAATAGGAAAGGAAGGCGAGGGACCGGCATGGCTGAGTGGAGACCTGCTGATCAAACTAAAGGGCAAGAAGGAAATGCATAGGAGTGGAAGCAGGAACACGTATGCTGGGAAGAGTACAGGGACACTGCCCAGTTGTGTAGGGATGGGGTCAGGAAGGCTAAGGCATGGCTGGAGCTGAACTTGGCACAAGGGATGCAAAGAATAACAAGAAGGGCTTCTACGGTTATGTCAGACAGAAACAGAAGGTCAAAGAAAGCATACCCCCACTGGATGAGCAAGACTGGCAGGCTGGTAACAACACATGAGAAGGCTGAGGTAGTCAACAAATTCTTCTGCTCAACAACTCAGTCTTCACTGGCAGTATCTCTTCCCACACCTCTTGAGTGGATGGACTGCAAGACAGGGGACTGCAGGAGCAAAGTCGCTCCTGCTCTAAGAGAAGATCAGGTTTGAGACCACCTGAGGAACCTGAACATACAAGTCAATGGGACCTGATGAGATGCATCCCAAAGTCCTGAGGGAATTGGCTGGTGTAGTTGCCAAGCCAATATTTGAAAAGTCCTGGCACTCAACTGAAGGCCCTGGAAACTGGAAAAAGGGAAACATTGCACCCATTTTTACAAAGGGCAGAAAGGAGGACCCTGGGAACTACTGACCTGTCAGGCTCACCTCTGTGCCTGGGAAGCTCATGGAACTGACCTTCCTAGAAGCTATGCTAGGGCACATGGAGGACAGGGAGGCAATTTGAGACAGCCAGCATGGCTTCACCAAGGGCAAGTCTTGCCTGACCAACCTAGTGGTCTTCTATGATGGAGTGACAACCTCAGTGGACAAGGGAAGAGCTACTGATGTCATCTATAAAGACTTCTGTAAGACCTTTGACATGGTCCTCCACAACATCCTTCTCTCTAAATTGGAGAGATATGGATTTGATGGGTGGACTGTTGGGTGGATGAGGAATTGGTTGGATGGTGGCATTGAGAGGATAGTGGTCAATGGCTCAGTATCCAGATGGAGATTGATGACGAGTGGTGTCCCTCAGGGGTCTGTATTGGAACCAGTACTGTTTAACACCTTCATCAGTGACATAGACAGTGGGATCGAGTGTACCCCCAGGAATTTTACAGACAACATGAGGCTGAGTGGTGTGACTGCAGTGCCATGCAGAGGGACCTGGACAAGCTCAAGGAATGGGCCTGTGTGACCCTCATGGGGTTCAACAAAGCCAAGTGCAGGGTCCTGCACCTGGGTTATGGCAACCCCCGATATCAATACAGACTGGGGCATGAAGGGATTGAGAGCAGCTCTGCCGAAAAGGACTTGATGATCTTAAAGGTCTTTTCCAACCTTAATGATTCTGTGATTCTGTTCTGGTGGATGAAAAGCTGGACATGAGCCAGCAATGTGCACTTGCAGCCCAGAAGGCCAACTGTATCCTGGGCTGCATTCAATGAAAGCTGGCCAGCAGGTCGAGGGATGTGATTCTGCCCCTCTACTCTGCTCTTGTCAAACCCAGCCTCAGTTCTGCATCCAGTTCTGGATCTCTCAGCAGAGGAAAGACATGGACCTGCTGGAGACAGTCCAGAGGAGGGCCAGAGAAATGATCTGAGGGATGGAACACCTCTTCTCTGAGGACAGGCTGAGAGAGTTGAGGTTGTTTAACCTAGAGAAGAGAAGGCTCCAAGGAGATCCTATTGCAGCCTTCCAGTACTTAAAGGAGGCTTCTAAAAAAGATGGGACAGACTCTTTAGCAGGGCTTGTAACGCTAGGAGAAGGAGTAATGGATTTAATGTAAAAGAAGGAAGATTTAGGCTAGATAGAAGGAAGAAATTTTTCCCAATAAGGGTGGTGAAATGCTGCCACAGGTTGCCCAGAGAGGTGGTAGATGGCTCATCCCTGGAAACATTCAAGGTCAGGTGGGACAGGGCTCTGAGCAACCTGATCTAGTTGAAGATGTCCCTGCTCACTCCAGGGGGCTTGGACTAGATGACCTTTAAACGTCCTGTCCAACCCAAAATTTTTATGATTCTATGAACTTATTAGAGAAGTCAAGATTGGAGGTAGCCTGGGCTGCAGTGGTCTTGCCCTGGTGGAATTCTCAATCTTGAGGGCTACAGGATGGGTGAAAGGTAGAGTCAGGGTTCTGAGCTGAGAAAGGCAAATTTTTGGCTGTTTAGGGTGCTAGTGTTTGAGTTCCCTTGGGAAATGGCCCTCAGAGCAAAGGAGCAAATGAGAGCTGGGAGATATTTAAAGACATTTTTCTTAGGGCGCAAGAGCTCCCAATCCCTTTGTGCAAGAAGTCAGGCAGAGGATGCAGGAGGCCAATATATCTGTGTTAAGACCGCCTAGCCAAAATAAAACACAAAAAATGCATAGGCATTGGATGTGCATCCTGGGAAGGTTACACATACATGGCTTGTGAGCACAGGGAAGGGATCAGGAAAGCCAAGGCACAGCTGGAGCTAAACTTGCCTAGGGACATGAAAAATCACAAGAAGGGTTTCTTCAGGTACATAGGACAAGAGAGGAAGGTAAAAGAAACTGTACCTGCCTTTATGAGTGAAACAGCAGACCTGGCTGCAACCAACGTGGAGAAGGCTGAGGCAGTCAACAAAGCTTTTGTCTTGGTCTTCACCAGCAAGGGCTCTAGCCATGCCTCCCAGTTCACAGAATCCAAAGTCAGGGACTGGGAGAATGAAGTACTGCCCATAGGAGAAGACCAGGTTCAAATCATGTAGAGAACCTGAATATGCACAAGTCCATGGGACCTCATGAGATGCACCTGAGGGAACTGGCGTATGAAGTTGTTAAGCCACTACCCATCATATTTGAAAAGTTGTGGCAGGCTGTTGAAGTTCCCAGTGACTGGAAAAGTGGAAACATAACCTCTGTTTTTCAAAAGGGAAAGAAGGAAGACCCAGAGAACTATAAAACCGTCAGTCTCACCTCTGTGCCCAGGAGGATCATGGAGCAAATCCTCCTGGAAACTATGCTAAGGCACATGGAAAACAGAGAGATGATTGGTGACAGCCAGTGTGACTTCACTAAGGGCAAATTGTGCCTGAAAAATTTGATGACTTTCAATGATGGGGTTAGAGTATTAGTAGATATGGGAAGAGCAACTGATGTCATCTACGTGGACTTGCTCAATCCATTTGATACTGTCCCACACAACATCTTGTCTCTAAAATAGAAAAACATGCATTTGATGAGTGGACCACTTGGTGGAGAAGGAATTGTCTGGATGGTTGCACTCAGAGACTTGTGGTCAACTGTTCAATGTCCAGGTGGAGACCGGTGATGAGTGGTGTCCTTCAGGACTCTGTACTGGGACCATCCTCTCTTGGGGACATGCACAATGGAATTGAGTGCACTCTCAGCAAGTCTGCAGATGACACCAAGCTGAGCGGTGCAGCTGATACTCTAGAAGGATGGGATGTGATCCAGAGGGACCTTGACAGGCTAGAGAGGTGGGCCTGTGCGAACATCATGAAGTCCAACAAGGCCAAGTGTAAGGTCCCGCACCTGGGCTGGGCAATCCCAAACATGGATACAGGGTGGGCAATGAGTGGATTGAGAGCAGCCCAGAGGAGAAGGACTTGGGGGCATTGGTGGCTGAAAAACCTAATGTGAGCTGGCAATGTGCACTCATAACCCAGAAAGCCAGTTGTATTCTGGGCTGCATCAAAAGAAGTGTAGCGAGCAGGTCAAGGGACGTGATTCTGCCCCTGTGTTTGGCTCCCATGAGAACACACCTGGAGTAGTATGTTGGATTGAGAGCAGCCCAGAGGAGAAGGACTTGGGGGCATTGGTGGCTGAAAAACCTAATGTGAGCTGGCAATGTGCACTCATAACCCAGAAAGCCAGTTGTATTCTGGGCTGCATCAAAAGAAGTGTAGCGAGCAGGTCAAGGGACGTGATTCTGCCCCTGTGTTTGGCTCCCATGAGAACACACCTGGAGTAGTATGTTCAACTCTGAGGCTCCCAGCATAAGAAAGATATGGACCTGCTTGACCAGGTCCAGAGGAGGGCTACGAAGGTGATCAGGGGGCTGGAGTACCTCCTGCGTTAGGACAGGCTGAGAGAGTTAGGGTTGTTTAGCCTAGGGAAGAGAAGGCTCCAGGGAGACCTTACCACTCTCTACAACTACCTGAAAAGAAGTCCTAGTGAGGTGGGTGTCAGCCTCTTTTTCCCAAGTAACAAGTGATAGAAGAAGAGGAAATGGCCTCAGGTTGCACCTGGGAAGATTTAGGTTAGATATTACAAAAAATTCCTTCACCAAAAGGGTTGTCAAGCATTGGAACAGGCTGCCCAGGGAAGTAGTTGAGTCACCATCTCTGGGGGTATTTAAAAGACGTGTAGCTGTGGTGCTTAGGGACATGGTTTCATGGTGGACTTGCTACCGTTAGGCTTACGGTTGGACTCAATGATCTGAAAGGTCTTCTCCAATCTAAATGGTTCTATGATTCTACGATCTTAGTAATGGTGTTTCAGCTGTCTTAATGCTGAATGAGAACAGGTTAAATTTATTAACTACATTGCAAGTTAGGCCTTCACCAATACTACTTACAGAAAAGCCAGTTCAGGTGTTTCCCCGTTGCTTGCCAAACAACTGCCAGGACCGCCAGAAGGCACTTACTCTCTGAAAAACCGACTGCTAACAGGGGCTTGCACTTAGGGAAATCCTTCTGGACTCTTCCGTTCTGCCATTCTTCAGTCCCTTGCTCATCAAAGGAAGTTTAGGCATTTTATGTGCAAGGCTTTTGTTTTCTGAGTTGCATAAAATCCTAAACTCCAGGTATCTGACAGAAATATTCTCACTGATTGTCACTAGTTTGAGATTAGGCCCTTAACTGGAAATAGAATCATGCGTATAGATTTGCAATCAGAAACCTACTGAAATAAAACTGTTTTCATCAGTTACATCTCCTCCCTGTCAAATAAGTAACTCTGAGTGACAAGAGCTATGGTTTGTGTTCTGCACGGTTGTATGGGCACTGTATGTTAACATATTTCATAAGAAGAACAGTGTTTTTTTATTCCATTCACAGATTTAGGCCTAATGTCTGAATATTAAAACAAATCCAGTTCCACACTCCATTTTTCATAATTTTATTTAGAAGGTAGATTAACTGTTTAATAGAAATGTAAATTGCATTTCCTCTCTCAATTTAACTGAATAAATGTATATTGTTTTAGAAGTTCAAGTTTTGATGAATTGTACTTTATCTTGTAGAACGATGAAAGTCCTTGAATGTGCTGTGCAAAAACCTTACCAGAATGACACACCATTTTAATATTCTGGCAAATCTTTGGAATTATTTGTAACAAAGGAGAAACTATTTAATAGGCATATGGTAAATGCAATTTATAAATTTTTGCACAAACATAAATCCTTAAGATTAATGTACCTTTTGCTAGCCAAGTATCTTATTCATTAAAATTGATTACTTTCTGGCTCTTTTTAAATTGAGAGTGGAAACTATACTTACATACTTTTCTATACAACATTTCAAAAAATGGAAAGGCAAGCTCCTTAAAGAAAAATAATTTATAAGTGAATATAATTAAAGAATCCTGTATCAACCTGTATCAGTCTAAAGAATTGGAATTATTTTCTTATGGGCTTTCAAAACCTTCAGTTGAATACTCACATCAAATGCTTTGCATCACTCAACAGGTGAACAGCCAAGCCTCTGAGTTGATGATGAACTTGAGGGTTCACGAACTCTGAGAGGCACCGCACTCAGAGGGAGGTGCTGGTCACAATTCACTGCAGTCCAAGAGACCTCAAAGGGTCTCACTTGGGACAACTATTTATAGGACTGGGAGATGATTGACTTTAGGCATCAGTAAATTTCAATCCTTGCCACAAATCATTTATTGGTCATTGCTAGAGTTCTCAAAGTCCCAGTGATGCAGGTACTGATCGACCCGAGTCACAGCTAGGTAAGATATGCTCCAAGGGTGTCCAGGGAAGGTGAGTTACTCCCATCTATGCAAGAGTGCTTTGTACAGTCAAAGGGCTCTTAACTGCCAAATTCTCTGCTCCAAGGCCAAGGCTTATCAAGAAGGGAGCAGAGGGGAGAAATGCACCACGACAGTAATCCAAGCAGCGATCTAAAGAACTGAACATTGAAAAGGTAACTCTCTCCAAATATATTTTTAAAATTCTCAAATAAAAATTGCTTAAACAGAGGATGATGGCAGTAGCTTCAAGTAACTCACGTCAATTTCAGACAGAATTCTGTAATGGAATTCTTCACTCAATTTGTACCATTCATAAATTTATCCTTGTCCGGTACTTACTCACAGAAGTCATCTGCCTGTGTGTTTCTAGATTCTTCTTGCATGTTCCATGCAAACATTAGCACATTCTTATGTAACAGAAAGACAAAGAATAAACTAGACAGTGGAGGGTTTTCCTTCAAACACCAGACTAGGAAGTAAAATAGATCATCAGAAGAAAACCATTATGCCCATAGTAAGAGCTGGATGTCCTTATAGCTACACAAACATAAATGGTTGCACATGCTGTGAGAAATGATCCAGTCCCTGCAACCATACCACCTCTAAAAGCCATGCAAACCCTCAGCTAAGGGGATGCTGTCTCCTGCTCCAGTCTGAAACCAGGCACCTAACAGCCAGGTGGGACAAACCTAAGTTTCTAGGTTCTTTGAAAGACACGCAAGGTCAAGATAAGAGTGTCTGCCCAGGGTCTTAGACAGATACCCCTTAGTTGTCCATAGCAATTGTATTTCGTCATTAACATCACAGTCTAACATAGGACAAGACACATTACTACAATGTTCTGCCACTTCAACCTCCAAAGTAAAATTTGGATATTTGTGAAAAAGTATTTGATTGGGAGATAAAGGCTCAGAAAGCCAGTGCCGGACAAGATCTGTTCTTCCCTTCAGCTGTAAGATACATTGTTTTAATATCACCAAGAAACCAAGTGGCAGGAAGCCACTCTGACACAGCCATGCGCCTGTGACACCCTCTGCTCCCCCAAAGTATCAGGACTCGGCTGAGGGGGCTGTGGTTACCCTGGAACCTTGTGAGCAACTCTCACAAGGGAAGGAAACATCTTATAAAGCAGAACCACACTATGAAAAGTCAACAATAAGGGCAGTACCAGTCCAAGTATTGACATTGATCTTCGTGGGGGACAGTGCCAAAATCATTTAGGGTATGCAATGAGGACCAAGACTCTCCTCTTCCTAATTTCTCCTTGGTTCATCTTTGCAGAAGACTCCTCAAAGTTTAGTGTACAAAGGCACTGGACACTAAGATATTTTCCTGAACAGCTCCCTTGTCCTGAGAAGCTGTCTTTGCACTGAAAATGCAAAAAACAAACTAGACAGCAAGGAGGTCAAATATAGGCAACAGTACACTTTACTAGTAAAATTGGTGAAATAGGAGAAGAATGTAAGGGCCATCTGCAATCATGGGACAAAAACTCTTGTGTTTTTTTTTTCTTCCAAGAATCAGCCAAGTCATCCTGTAACTATTCAGACACTCCCGAGTCTCTGCAATAAGGCACTGCTTGAAGAGACACTTATGGACTGCATATGGCCATACACCACTGTGCATTGCAGGCTATGCACAGAAATGAAAATCTTTCTGTTTAAGTTTCCCTCCCTCTTCGTGCACCTGTGTATCTGCTCACTCTGGCTATAGGTCTGTTGCTTGTTAGTAAAAACAGTGGCTGCACAGGTGACAGGCTGCTGGCTGCAGAAAAGCAAAGTACGTGCAATCAAATGCCACCTGCAGCTGAGGGGGAAGATTAACCACATTTACATGTGACATAGGACACCTAAACACTCTGAAGAGCCATGTCTGGCCAGGCATTTACATCACTGGCTCCTCCATTCATCAGCTGCAGATTTATATTCTTACTACTCAGTAGCAGTGTAGAAGGAGAGCTGTAGAAGGAGGGGTGGGCTAGTCGGGTCTGGTAGGAGACAAGACCAGGAAACCCATGCTCATCCAAGCTCAAGACTAAATGGATGAGACAGTCCCAGAATGAATTATAAACTTCTGCATAATTGTTCTCTGCAGAAGATTTCTCTGCAGCACTGGAAACCTCCTATTTGATAACTGCCTTTGTGCCAGAGCTGTAGTCCAGTTAACTCACCAGCCCCTGCGGGTTTGGTGTGACATGTGAGGAACCCAGAGCTATTCATGCATAGGTACTGGAGGGTCCTTGAAGCACCAGCTTCAAGTTACCAGCTTCAAGCTACAGCTGAGGTATCTCTGCATTCCCCAGTCCCTTGCTGAGTCTTTCACAGTATCTTTAGGAGTAAAGGGGAAGGCAGTGTGGGTGGTCATGAAACTGTGGTTCACAACCACCCAACAGCAACATGACAATTTAAGTAGCACTTCACAAGCACCAGTGAAAATGATCTGCACAGAACCAAAGCATTTCTTAGCTCCATAATGCAAAGAGACTTGGGAAGGTGCGGGGCAGGGGGTGATGGTGGTGCGGGGGCATTGCTTCCACACTGCTACTTGCCCCAAACTGCCCCACCACATCAAGTGACCCCAACATGTTCACCAGACTCAACCAGACACATTCAAACCTGGATGCAGACATCAGCCACCACCCCTTTGTTTCACAACACTACAGCCAAACGGTCCTACAGTGACTCGAGGTATAACTACACTCACAGCTGACAAGCTGCAAGCAGGCCAGGAAAGCTGAACATTAATGCAATTCCAGACTACACAAGCAAGCAGCCCCACAGGGAATTTACGAGTATCCAGTGTTGTCTACAAAAAGGTAGTAAAAACCTCTTATAGGACTAGAGCCAAAGTATCTCTCTAGCTGCCTTCCTATCAGGCAGCTATTGAAATATAAGTAATATTTTTAGAAGTGAGAAAGAAAACAAAAGTGCTGCTTCTCCCAATATGTAAAAGAGTAGTAAAAGCTCTTTGGAAGAAGATATAAAATAACAAAAAAAAAAACCCAAAACCAAAACCCGCAGGCATTTTCCCTAAATACTGCTATATTTTGTTGCTTTGAAATTAGAGGGTATAGAAAACACAGGTATATTGAGATCATATGTCTCATTGTGGACTTCTGTTTGCTGAAAAGGTTGAGCCTTAGTGGAGGAAAAGAAGGGGAGCAGAAAGTTTGAAAACAGTTACATTAGATTATCATGAGGGATTTATTTTTGTAGTATTTTTCATAAAGTCTTCTGGGATGTTTACTTTCTGGCTATCACTGGAAGCACAGGATGGCAGGGGTTGTGAAACAGCCTACACTGCCTCTTGACTTCTTTTTTATTTTGTACTTACTCACAGTTTACCAGTGGAACTTGGACTATTCAGCATTCTTTCCCATACTGGTGAAATAAAGATTTCTAATAGTACTCAAATTGCATCTGTATTTAAAGCTATACAGTTTATGCATTGATTTACTGACTTTTCCCACCCCCACCAGGACTTTGCCTCATGTTAGTTACATCCAGGTTCTGCTACTGATCCTCAGCAACAACGAGCATCAACAGAAGAGGTATTCCTCATGTGAGGCACTACATGGTGAGTGATGGTGGCAGGTTCTGGCAATAACTACGCAATTGCCCGTAGAACTGTATTTTGGCAAGCACACTGCAGAATGACCAGCTGTTCCAAAACAATGGGAAGCAGACCTCTATACTTTTAGTGACACATCTATTCTATCATTCCCTTCTTGGGAGGCATTATTTTTGTAGCAAAATCTTCCAGTAAAGACTGGTTTCTAGTTTTACAAGTGTTCCTTCACAACTCAAGAAATAATAAACAAAACCAACATAACCAGACTTCCAGAGTCTGTATACAGCCCAAAGGCTTGAGAAATTCAGGTATTTAATCCATTCAGGATTGTTGTGGTTTAAATCCAGCCAGCAACATCCCCACAGTGGGATGGGGAGAGAATCAGAAGAGTAAAAGTAAGGAAACTCATGCATTGAGAAAAAGATAGTTTAATAGGGAAAGCAAAAGCTGCACACGCAAGCAAAGAAAACAAGGAATTCATTCCCCACTCCCCATGGGCAGGCAGGGGTTCAGCCATTTCCAGGGAAGCAGGGCTGCATCATGCCTAACGGTTACTTGGGAAGACAAACGCCATAACTCCGAACATCTCCCACCCCTTCCTTCTTCTTCACCCCAGCTTTATATAGCAAGCATCACATCATATGTTAGGGAATATCTCTTTGGCCAGCCTGGCTCAGCTGTCCTGGCTGTGTCCCCTCCCAGCTCCCCGTGCACCCCCAGCCTGCTCACTGGCAGCCCAGCATGAGAAGCTGGGCTGACCTTGACTACTTGGGAACAACTCAAAACATCAGCACGTTATCAACATTGTTTCATCCGAAATCCAAAACACAGCCTCACACTAGCCTTTGTGAAGAAAATTAACTCTATCCCAGCTGAAACCAGGATAGTATCCACCCCTTATTCCATACTATTTATATCATGCTCAGGTCCCACACTGTCCAATACAACCTCATTACCCACTACTCACCTTCCCATCCTTTCACATAACATGCAGATATTATTCCTTTAGTCTATGGACCACCTGTGTAAAATGCCTGTAAAATGTCCACAAATGTCCATGAAATGTCCATTGAGTTCATTTAGTCCATGACTTTGGGCTCCATCTCTTATGATGGTCACTCAATACAGGAGAGGTGGTGTGTTGTGTGGAATTACTGGGCACCAAAGCCAGCTCAGGTCAGGTCACTGCTGCACTTGCACTGCTTCTTGTAAGGCTTGTCCTCCACTGGTTCAGGTGGTTCCAGCTATAGTGATTCCTATAACACTCAAATAATGGGTTAGAACAATTTAAAGGTATTTCCTTTAAAATATTTCCTATACAGTCTCCACCCCAACTCCTTTGGACTGAACCATTGAGTTTGACATTGGAAAGAACTCCTCCCCTTGCCCTTGCTCTGGCTTGGGCTTATCCAGAGACTGCATTCCCTTCTGTGAGCCACAGTCTCTTCAGGTGGCATAGACTTATCCACACTCACAATCACTGTCACTTTGAGGTGCCCAGAGAGGAACAGGCTGCCCAGAGACATGGTAGAAGAACATCAAAACAACCATCAGGTGGATCAGGCTGCTAAGATTGAAGTGGCTCAGGTGGATCTGGACTGGCAACATAAGGCTGATGTATTTGTAGCTCGGTGGGCCCATGACACCTCAGGCCATCAGGGAAGAGATGCAACATACAGATGGGCTCGGGATCTAGGGGTGGACTTGGCCATGGACGCTGTAGCACAGGTTAATCATGAATGTGAAACGTGCACTGCAATCAAACAAGCCAAGCGGTTAAAGCCCCTCTGGTATGAAGGACGATGGCTGAAATATAAATATGGGGAGGCCTGGCAGATTGACTATATCACACTTCCACAAACTGGCCAAGTCAAGCACTATATGCTTACCATGCTGCAAGCAACCACTGGGTGGCTGGAAACACACCCTGTGCCCCAAGCCACCGTCCAGAACACTATCCTGGGCCTTGAAAAGCAAGTCTTATGGCGACATGGCACCCCCGAAAGCATTGAGTCGGACAATGGGACTAATTTCCAAAACAACTTCATAGACACCTGGGCCAAAGAGCAAGTCATTGAGTGGGTATATCACATCCCCCATCATGCACCAGCTTCCGGAAAAATTGAACGATACAACGGACTGTTAAAGACTACCCTGAGAGCAATGGGTGTCGGGACGTTCAAACATTGGGATAAACATTCAG